>NC_048219.1:51252875-51364979 GCF_002007445.2 Ailuropoda melanoleuca | reverse complement strand
GGAAAATAAGTGGCAAATTGTCCTCTACTCTTTTACTAGTAATCAGTGATATGTAAAGCTATTGCTATGTCCTTGAATTCTGTCTGTCTGATTGTTCAACTCAATGAGTAGAACTTTTTAGAGACAAGGCAGGATATAAGTCTAGCCACAAAGAATTCCCCTCCATGTATGTTTCCCGGGACTTGTTAAAACAGACCCCAGCTGCTATTCTTTAGACTATAAAGTAAGTTTCTCATTAATTCTGCCCCTTTAGCAGCTGACAGGCAATTTGACTGCTTGGAAAACACACTGGGTTTTTATGACCCACACGTAAGTAATCATAACCAGCCATATGTAAAACCACAAAGCATAAATTGATGGAACTAATGCAATTTTAACCAACAATATTACAGGTTATATTTTAGCACTACAAAGTCCTTTTTAACATTTCAGTGTTGTCCTATAGAGGTGCACTGGATTTTGTTTTCCTGTTAGAAAGATACATAGTTTTACTAAAATTGTTCATTTTTTCAGTTTAACTTTTAGCCTTGCAAATGTTTTATTTTTAGATTCTGTGTAGTATATATTGAGAGTGTGTGTTAAAAATATAAACATTAACATTTAAACATTTTAAGAGCTATTTCAGAGAGGAATAATTAATATACAAATTCACTTCTCTGTTTTCTTTCCAAAGATTATGCTTTTTTCACCTATTGGTGTTAGAACAAGTCAGTCAAATATTTCACAAATTTTCATCTTGGTTTAAAATAAGAAATTTTGAGAACAAGGAGTTATTCATGATAGGGCCATATATATATCAGTGTGTGTGTGTGTGTGTGTGTGTGTGTGGTTGAATTTTGTNGTTGAATTGTGTCCCCAAATTCATATTTTTTTTTAAGATTTTATTTATTTATTTGACAGAGATAGAGACAGCCAGTGAGAGAGGGAACACAAGCANTGTGGTTGAATTTTGTCCCCAAATTCATATTTTTTTTAAAGATTTTATTTATTTATTTGACAGAGATAGAGACAGCCAGTGAGAGAGGGAACACAAGCAGGGGGAGTGGGAGAGGAAGAAGCAGGCTCATAGCGGAAGAGCCTGATGTGGGGCTCGATCCCATAACGCTGGGATCACGCCCTGAGCTGAAGGCAGACGCCCAACCGCTGTGCCACCCAGGCGCCCCCCCAAATTCATATTTTGAAGCCCTAACCCCCAAATCTCAAAATGTCATTGTTTTTGGAGATAAGGCCTTTAAGGGGGTGATTAAATTAAAGTGCAGCTAGTAGGGTGGACTCTAATCCAATCTTGTGGGAAGAGGAAACTTGAATACATTGGTAAGTACATAGAAGAGACGCCAGTGATAAAGACACAGAGAAAGGACAATGTGAGGACACAGCAAGCAGCCATCTACAAACAAACAGGAAAGGTCTCATAAGAAACTAAGTCTGCTGATACCCTCATCTTGGGCTTACAGCCTCCAGATTTGCAAGCAAGTAAATTTCCTCTGTGTAAACCACCTAATCTGTGGTTTTTGTTATGGCAGCTCTAAGAAACTAACAGTAATAATATATGCTAGTATTTTATATATATATGAATAAAGAAAGAGATTCTATAAGAAAAAAAAGCAGTGTTAAATATAACAAGTATTTAATAGTTGTGTTAAATATAACAAATATTTAGTAGTAGAAGGCCAATTTCATTTTTGTTATACCTTTTGAATATTAAATATTTGCAGGTTATATTAAAGTTAATTATTTAATAGCTAAAGTTAGTAATAAGTTTAGTTACACCACAGAAAAGAAATGAAGAAATTTAATGAGATGTCTAATGTTATCACAGATGTATGGAATTGTTGATATTTTTCAGAGCAAATTGTTGCTGATCCACCGTATGTCCAACCTAACAGAAAATTAAAGAAAAATATAAAATCCAAATTTTATAAGGATTTGATTGCTAATCCAATTTTAAGACTTGAACATTATTTAGAATGAACTCCTTTATGTACACAGCAGAAAGTAGCTATATAAAAACAAACACATTGATGGAAAAGGATAAACCACTTATATATCCATTCCTAATCCCATCTCTAGAGACTTGTGACCATTTCAGTTAATAAATTTTATAGGAACTCTGCTCAGATTTCACCTATCCAAAGAGACTGCTTGCCCATCTCATCATAATCTCATCTTTATTCATTCTCAGCTTCCTTATTGTATTTATTTATTTCCATGTAATTTACTTGACAGTATATTATATACTTGTTTACTTCTTTAATATTTGTCTCCCACACTAAAGGAAAACAAAGATTTGTGATTGCCTTTCTCCTACATCCTTAGCCTCTAAAAAGGTTTCTAGCACATAGAAAATGCCCAATAACTATTTACTGAGTGGGTAGATTAATTAGTATTTACCCATTGTTGTTTATGCTTATTTAAGTCTGTATAATTGTAATAGTCACAGAGTTATAACTAAACCCCACCTGAACCATGAAGATCATATCTAATTGACAAGATTAGAGGATGAATGAAATAGGATAATTCAACTTTTAAGAGGTGTCCTAGTTATCCACAGTCACTATGGAAAAGGCAATTCCTCCAGTATTAAAATATAACTACCATATGATCCAGCATATACCCAGAAGAAATGAAAGCAGAGGCTGTAAATATGCACAACTGCCTCATAGTAGCATTATTTACAAGTCAAAACGTGGAAGAGATACATGTGTCCATCAACAGATAAAGGATAAAGACATTGGTATATACATTCAATGGAATATTGTTCAGCCTTTTAAGGAGATTCTGACACATGGTACAAGCTGGATGAAACTCAAAGACATTATTTTAACTGAAATAAGCTGGTTACAAAGGAACCAATATTAAATGATTCCACTTGTATAGGTTATTTGTAGTAGTCAAATTCTAATCAAACAGAAAGTAGAATGGTGGTGCCAGGGTTTGAGAGGAGAGACAAATGTAGAGTTCTTATTTAATGGGCATATGGGTATATATTCAGTGTTGCAAGATGAACAAGTTCTGGAGACTGGTTGCACAACTATATGAATCTACTTAACAATATTGAATAATACAGTAAATGGGTAAGATGGTAAATGTTATATGTATTTGACTACAATTTAAAAAAATGTGTGCTAGCCAAAAATGAATCTATGTAGTTCTTAAAAGAGCAAAATATTTCTGCCATTTGCTCTTAAAGAAAAGAGTGGGAATAAAGCTCATATAAATATAATACATTCACTCCATTAAAGTGTCTATATTAAGATCCAAGCCTACCATAAGTTTTTTAGATTATAATTGCAATATAAAAGGAAGAATGAAGTTGAATGACTCATAAACAAACACATTTTGCATCCTCTAAAAATAATCATGTTTAGTAAAATATTAAAGACTTTTAAGTTTGAGTTTTTCAAAGTTACTTGGATGAGTAAAGTCAGGTCCAAACTCTAAAGTCAGTTGAGATAAATCTTAAAAGCTAGGTCTCCAGACTCACAAATTCTTTCTACTATAGATTACCTCTCTCTTAGAATATAAGAAAACAAGAATTAGAAGGTCATATACATAATTTAATATGTGTTTTGAGATTTATAGTTTTATTATTAATACTTTCACAATCATTAAAAGTGTTTTTGTTGTTTTTCAAACAGACAACTAGACAGCATATTAAGACAAACTCTGAACTACTTCTAGATATATTTATGGCCCTATCATGGAGTCATTGAAGTTGAAAGGAAATTTTCAAGTAATTGCTTATTTGAAATAATAACAGTAATAGCAATAATAATAGTAAAATAGATCTAAATATAATCATTGTTATTGTTATATTTCTTTTTTTCATTGTTAGAATTCTAATTAATAAATAGCATTTCAATAGGTAGCATTTCCACATGTCAATAAAAACATTTGAAT
Source organism: Ailuropoda melanoleuca (assembly GCF_002007445.2). Lineage (NCBI taxonomy): Eukaryota > Metazoa > Chordata > Mammalia > Carnivora > Ursidae > Ailuropoda > Ailuropoda melanoleuca. The sequence goes on along the minus strand of NC_048219.1, from coordinate 51,361,079 downwards.
AAATTCTAATTAATAAATAGCATTTCAATAGGTAGCATTTCCACATGTCAATAAAAACATTTGAATATTACCATCTCACAAAAAAGTATACTAACAGATTATATATTTTGCTATTCTATTCTATTTTTGAACAGATATTTTTCATTTTAAAATCTCTAGGAAATGGGGCTCCTGGCTAACTCAGTTGGTAGAGGAAGCAACTCATCATCTTGGGATTTTGAGTTTGAACACTACATTGGGTGTAGAGATTACTTAAATTAAAAAAAAAATATCTAGGAATAATAAAGGTAATTAGAGGTTTTCCTAGAAAACAATTATAAGTATAAACATACACTGTCATTATGAATATATGATAATATTGCATAAGGAATAGACCAAGCCATAGTTCAGTGTTTGAGCCCAAATTCATCCTATTTGATTATACAAGTCCCTGACCTACGATCTGCCCTGTGATAAGGTCTTTGCCTTTGAATTAGAGACAGAGTATCCAGCTTCAAATCAGAACTCTCCTAGGCTTTCTCTGCCTTTATCTCTACTTGAGAAAATTCATATAGGAACACTCTGAAGGATGACCCAAAGACAATGTGTGTGTCCTCTGGGAGAAGAAATTGTGTTCAAATAGGTTTCTGTTATCAAGATCAGATGTTGCAAAGACTACCTAATGCAAAATTGTTAGGACCCTTTGAAAACTGCTTGGTCAAGTGCTAAGTAAAATCTGCCCTGAACATGTTTTGAAGACAATGGAGACATTTGGCAAGTGGAATTGTCTCCCCTCTTTTCATATTTTCAGTACAGATAATGTTTCTTAATCAAGCCCTGTTTTATGATGATGACAAAAGTTGTAAGTGAGTCAAGTAAATTGTGACAGCAGGAGAGAAAAACAATCAGCCTGGCGACCAAGAATTTCAAATTCTATGCCGGTTTTCACTTATCCAGTCTGGGGAGTATTCAGTCTTGCTCTTCTCATGTTTTCCTTTTTATCCATCTCACTGATGGATAAACACCTTCATCATCATCGTCAACAACAACAGGAAAAAACTTAAAGCAGAAGAGGAAGGAAAAGTAGTTAAAGGCAGCTCTTAAAATAGAATGGCTCACTCAAAAACATTTATACAGATTTAAGCACCTGAAAGAGCCAGTGGTAAAGCTCCTAAATAACAGATAATGTTAGCCCAGAGTGCTGGTATGCAGGCAACACAAACTACAGAGCAATGAGGAGTCTTACTGGGAGTATTCTGTATTATCCAGAATTTTTGATTTCTGTATTGATTTCAGTATATAGAGAGATTATAATATAGTATACAGATAGACACACAGGGAGGATACATATACAGCACGGTGTACATACAGATTAAATGTTTCCAACGTAACTAACAGTAAAGGTCATTTTACACAGTAATTCATTACATAGACACATAGACATGTATCCATATACATTAGTGTAACACATAGTTCGTGTTTGGTTTTTTTTAAGATTTTATTTGTTTATTTGAGAGAGAGAGAGAGAGAGAACATGAGCAGGGGGAGGGGTGGAGAGAGAGGGAGAAGTAGATGCCCCGCTGAACAGGGAGCCTGATGCAGGACTTGATCCCAGGAACCTGAGATCATGACGTGAGCTGAAGGCAGACACTCAACCGACTGAGCCACCTAGGTGCCCAGTTCATGTTTGTTTTTATGCTAAATATAGGCAACGCACTCCGATCTTTACTTTTCTCTTTAATGTTTTTTTTTTTTTTTTAATGTTGACGGAGAGCTACTAAATGATTTCACGGTCCATTAGTGGATTGCCACAGTAGTTTGAAAAGAATAATGTATATGCATTAACATGAACCAAATATGATTTCCCCTATTAAGTCACTTTTAAATCATTTTCAACTTATTATGAGATTATGAGGAATGCATTGCTTGATGTTAAAATGTTATGAAAAAACTTCATTATGCTATTATTTTCAATTCCAAATTCTACCTAATTAAGATTTCATCTCCTATATTCACTTGTCCCTAAATATAGCGACAAGTACAATCAAAGGTACTCTTTGTATCATTAAAGTTCAAGAGTAGTATAATGGGCTTTTTTCTTTCAGTGGGCACTTAAAGATCTAGTTTTTAATAAATCAACAGGAGTATTTGGCTTCTTCATTAGATTGTAAGCTCTTTAGGACTTTATACACATTGTGTAACTCAACTTTGTGTTCCTCATGGTACTAATGTGATGATTTCTGTGCAAGCACTTAACAAATGTTCAGTGAATTCAATTTCGGAGGCAAGAGAAGAGCAAATGGTGAATGGTCGTATAAGGATTTCAGAAAGTTATGATAGGTAAGAGTGAATTTTAAAAGATCAGAATTAGGATTTCATTTTTCTCCATTTAAGGACCTGTCAAATGTTCTACCCGAAGACTTTTTAAGACCACTTTGTATGTGAACATACTTTTAGGTTCTTCCTCCTAGTTCACACTGCACCACTAGCTCTACATGATTCACACGGGAGCTCGCGCTATGTAGTTGTTTTGCTGTTGTTGTTGTTGTTGTTGTTTTTTCCCTACCCCAGTAACCTGATCCTCCTCTCACTGTTCTCACCCCTCTCACTGCTCTACTGTATTAAGGGCACCTCCATTGTATGGAGAGACTTTACCTATCTTTTCCACCTGCCTCTCATGGATATCTGACTTTAGTCTTTTTGTTTTCAAATAATAACTCATTGTACAGGCATTAACTGATGTGTTGAGCCATAGATAGACCTGTAACTGCTAAAATGTCCCCATACAATCAGCTTATTTCCAAAACAGTTTTAATTTTTTTTTAACTACACATGTTGATACAAATTGGGAGAAAAAGGATGGTTTAAATAATCGAATATGTTCTGAATTTATTTTATCTCTTTGTTTTACTGACATTTTGACACAAATTGGGAGAAAAAGGATGGTTTAAATAATCGAATATGTTCTGAATTTATTTTATCTCTTTGTTTTACTGATCTGCATTTCCAGGTGGAATATGTGAGTATTCTGGTTAAATTGGTTTATATGGTTAATTCGTTTTAGGAGCCACGCTATGTCAGACCCTTAGGCTCTACCTAACAGTATGGACGCAGGGTGAACTCACCTGACATCCAACCCTCAGTGATTGAAGGTGGGTTATGAGAGAATTATGCCAGTCATCAAAAATAAAATTAAATAGGAAAAATAATTTAAAAGGAGAAGACACGGTAGGGATTAGACCAAAACCAAACAAAACAGAAGATGGCCCTTTAATTCTGACCCAGGAAGACAGGAATAACTATTGAGGGAAAAGTTGCAGTTTGATGCAAAGCAATAAGGGAGTGATATGGCATCCTTCAAGATTAATCTATTTTGAGTAGAAAGGGGTTTAATATAGAAAATAATGTGCTTCAACACATTAGTAAAAATGGAGAACTGAAAATCTGCATGGGCTCTGAGTCGAGGTCCAACTACAGTCCAGGGAGATGAGAGTTGCAGTTGTCACCAAAAGGTTAGGAACCTATGGAAAATTGCAGCTGACATCACAGCAACTCAATCACACATGACCTTCAGAGTACAGAAATTCGGTCAGAAACTGAATAAAACTCACATCTGTCCAAATATCTGCCACATCTTTCAGAAGAAAAAAAAAGTGATTTCTACCTCTCCCTCTGTCTTGTACGTATCTCGTTAGTACATTTCATGTTTAGCAGAACCTGAGATGTATCAGGAATTCTGCAGAAACTGGAGCTGGAGGGCAGCCAAGCAAACAAAGGCCAATGATAGCCCATACAAGAAACCTGTTGGTGAAAACTCACAAAGGCAGAGTGGGGAAAGGAATTCTAGAGGTAGCACATAGAAATCAGGCAGGGACAAATGTCAGATTTTAAGGAAGAGGCTCTGAAACTTCAGCTGTGGGGGCTTTCTTAGAGACTTCTGATTAGGAAAATAATGGCAAGATGAGAGACAGGGATATAATAGCAATGTGATGTATCAGAATCTTGGCTGTAGTCGCATCCTTTTAGCTCAACATACCTGGGATTGCAAGTTCTAACCCCTCCCCCCGGTATGATTGGGAGACTGTGGGCTTGCCTTGTGATTGCAGTTACAAAACTTGTTGAATGAATGGCATNATCTTGGCTGTAGTCGCATCCTTTTAGCTCAACATACCTGGGATTGCAAGTTCTAACCCCTCCCCCGGTATGATTGGGAGACTGTGGGCTTGCCTTGTGATTGCAGTTACAAAACTTGTTGAATGAATGGCATTACTCATTATCTTATCGTGACTGGGTGAGTACTAGCTCTCCTCCGGATGCAACTAAGGGAGCTGGAGTCCAAGCACTGCAATTGACCAAGATAGAGTGCTTTAGTTATTGGAGGAGAGTAGCTGGCTTCCATGAAATCAAATCTTTTTGTGTCTTGGACAAGTTAATACTTACTGTGCTCTTCTACTTCCAAACTATATTTCTTTTATCTGTAAAGACTTGTTTCAGAAAGATTGACATTTCCATTACTTAAGGTAGCATTATCATGCAAATAGTATGACTTCAGTGTATTGTTTCCAAATCTTCCATCCCTACCTATTGTAGAAGAATTCACTCATACCTTGTGACGTATAACTGTACCTCCTGCTAAAGTAGGCAGAGTATATTTTCTTGCTTTTTTTGTTATTGGACTTGGCCCTATGACTTGCTTTGACCTGCAGAATGTTGGCAGATATGCTGTAAGCAGGAGTCTTAAATATTATTATCTGTTGTCTGACGTAAGAAGATCATATTCCGAGGGAATATCTTGTTACCCTGAAAGAAGGCAGGGAGCCCCCACTCCCAGCCTCCTTTCAGAAAACTCAAGAGAAGACCCAAACCCTTCCAGAACTATGGACCCAGCCTTCTTCAGTTGAGTTCAGCCCCAATTAGCCTAATCTCAGTGGACTTAAATACCAGTGAATATGTGACATTTCTTTTTTGTTAGCCACTGAAATTCTTAGGTTTGTTGTTGTTCTTGTTTTATTGTTACATAGCAGAAGTTAATACAGTTTTGTTGGTTGCACTGACTACTTTGGTCTTCAATTACATTCACCTTTATTCTTCCTCTGGGTATGGTGTAAGGCATCCTTAAAGGGTCTTCTGAGTGTCTGGCTGAGTACTTCTTGCTCTATAAGTAGTAATCTTATTTGCCCAAGATAATCAGAATTAATTATTTCAACCATTTTTTTTTTCCTACTGGTCTAGTGCCATGAAAAATTCAAAAAGTTTCAGTCTCTTTCTACTTCAGTGGGAGCATTGCTGTGTCTTCTGGTGGAATCATTCATCTCTTCGTGATGATAGTCTTTGTGGCAGAGACTATTAGGGCCAACAAACATTAACCCATTCCTTGAAGTTGACTTAGGGCCATGTGGTTGCGTTCTGGCCTTTGGGAATGTGATTGGAAACCTACCACATCTGGTTTGTGGCACTTTAGAGATGACATGTTTTGTTCATTGTTCTTTCCCTGCTCTCAGCCAAATGTTGGAAGCCATGTATTAAGAAAGAAGGACTACAAAAAGGTTAGAGCCAGTTCTTATACATAATAAGATAGAAAAGAGATTCCTCCAAACTTTACATGAGCAAGAAATAAAACTTTGTGGAGTTAAGCCACTGATGTTTTGGAGATTGTTTGTTACATGACTAAAACTAATAAGCAAGATTACTATAAAATCTAAACTAGCAAAGTCCAAAGTTTTGAGGAGAGCAAGCAAAAAATTATTTAATGAGTTATACACTATAGCTATACTGACTTCCATTCTTTGGCACCCAGGAAAATATAGTCTAGCTATAAGAAAAAGATCATCATTTGTTAGTTACTCATTTAGACATATTCAGAATGGCACCTGAACTTCCAATGTTTTTCTCCTAATTAAACAGTAACTGAGTCTTCAATAAGCTTATTTCAATATTCTTTAGCGCCAGCTACATCTTGGTAACAGAGTAAATGTTAAGACCCATACATTGTATGGGGTAAAATGATTGCTTCATTTATTTTGCTCTAAAATCAGCAGAAGCAGAATTTTTCATGTAAAACTATAATGATGAACTATGTCCATAGATGTTTGTGCTAACAAAAGCTTTACAGGAAGAAAAGGCAAATACACATCCAGAATAATTTTCTTTTATAGTGAGGCATAGAAATTCTCTTTATGATTGAAGAGGTCAAATTAAATTAACTTGTCTACCATATGGCTGTCTAGTTCCAATGTTTAGAAAGAAGGTAGCAGCTAACCCAGGGCAAGTGATGATTAGCCCAATGTTATTACTCATTGGCTCTTTGAAGAGATTAATAGCTAATAAAATAATCATAAAAGTTTATTCCACCATGATTACCCAGTATTTATTTTGGGAAATCAAGATTATTGGGTTTATGTCCTTGGTGGATATCTTATTAACTGCATGTGACAGAAATAGGTTAGCTATTTCTGACAAATCTGTTCCTTGCTAGGCACACAGCTACATTACTGTGGCAAGTTGCATTTTCTAAAGATGATTGCAACAGTATCTCCCATTGCCCATGTTCTCATTCACTGTGATCTTGCCACTCTCCTGTTGAAGAAGTGGTATATATTTCTCTAATATTGCCAATAAAATATGGCAGCGGCAACACTGTGCCAATTCCAGCATAATTCTATATTGAACAGGCAGTTTCCTTTTTCTTGCTCCTTGGAATACTTGCTCTTAGATGTTTCCTCTAGGAACTTAGCTATCATCTTGTATGAATCCCATGGCACATTGGGGATGTTCTGGTCAACAGCCACAGTTGAACTACCAGTGAACAGCCGGTATCAATTGCCAATTATGTGAGGAGGCTAAGTTAAATTTGAAGGCCATTGGCTAGAATTTCTATGGTTACTGACCCAGCCAACATCAAATTACAACCACGAATGACCCTGCATGAAAATCATCCAGCTGAGTCTGGTGAACTTTCAGAACAATGAGAGATGACATGAAATCCTCCTTTGAAGGCATTAAGATTTGGGGTAGTTTGTTAAGCAGTAATAGATAAGCACAATCACAACCTTCCCGAACATCTACATGGTGAAATATGACTCTGGCCATAGGACCGTGTTCTGGCCAATGAAATATTCACTGGAGATGTTAAATACTATTTTCAGACTTGGCTCGTAAAAAAAAACAAAAACAAAAACAAAAAAAACCAAACACCTTCCAGGTAATCCAATTCTCAATCTCTCTCTCTTTCTCTCTCTTTTTGGAAGTTGGTACACAAGATGAATCTGGAAACCACATGGTGAAGAAATCAGAGTCAAAGTCACACCAGGGCTTTGAAGAACTATGTAAAGCAGAGCCCCCACTCCCAGCACAAATGAAGCTTGGACTAGCTTGACAAAGCAATACATTTTGGCGAGGTTAAACAGTTAATTTTGGGGGTATATATTATAGCAGACAGAGTTTTATTAACTTATGTGACATTCTGGCATCCCCCTTAACTTCCATGTCTACAAAGGGGAAATAATAAGTCCTGACCCTCATGCCTCCCTGGCTTCTTATAAATGCTTCTATCCTAGTCCTTAAGATGTTTTTTAAAATAAAAAGTAGGGGGGGCGCCTGGGTGGCACAGTCGTTAAGTGTCTGCCTTCGGCTCAGGGCGTGATCCCGGCGTTCTGGGATCAAGTCCCACATCGGGCTGGGAGCCTGCTTCTTCCTCTCCCACTCCCCTGCTGTGTTCCCTCTCTCTCTGGCTGTCTCTCTGTCACATAGATAAATGAAATCTTAAAAATAAATAAATAAATAAAATAAAATAAAAGGTAGAATAAAATAGCCATCATATTGATAATTATGGTTCTTGCTCTCAGAACAAAGTTTTTTAGAAGGGCTACAAACATGGACTTTGGAATCAAATGTATTTGATCCATCAGTCCTTACTGTGTGACTTGGGAAGTTATTTGGGATTTTTGTGAAAATATAATAAGATTATAATGTATAATTTGCTGTAATTAGAACCTATTAGCCACTCAGTGTACAACATTTCCTTCTTAAAAATAAATATGTCAGTTACTGAAAAGAAACATTATTAGCACCCATGCTTCTAATGGCAGAAATCCTGGTTAACTATCAGCTTCAGAACTTAAAACTGTTCTGAGAAATCCTCACTTGACTTCACTTTTTCCTTTTTTTTTTTTTTTGCTTTATTCCTTCTTTTTTATTGGTAATTACTAGAAAATAAATGATATAAATTTTGCTTTCAATTTAACACTTGTAAACTGGGGGAGAAAGCAAGAGAACAGTCCAATATTGCACTCTCATCTTAGCCAAAACAGTATGATATTCTTCTTTACCAACTTAACGAGTAATTAAATAATTACGTATATACAGAAATTACAGGTAAATTAGGGAAAGCGATTGTCATGAGGGCTGCAAGGCTGGGGAGACCGGCATTCCTCTATCAAACACAATCCCTAACGAAGAAAAGGAGAGAGTTCTAATTTGGGAAATGCATTCTAGAATACAAACTGGAAAAAAGGTTATGTAAAATAAAGACATTTACCTCAGAAGAGGTATGCAGTTAAAGGAGGTGGTTTTGAAATGAAGAAAGAAATACAATGTTTGGGATTTCAAGGAGAATGAATCATGAGTTATTGACTCATTAAAAAGACTGGAGGTTCACATCAACACTACTTTAATCTACAATATGACAAATTTTCAAGCTTATAAATATTTAACAACAATTTAAGTGATCATTATAAAGACTATGGCCAATTAAAAGTGCCATAGACTGTATAATACAGAATGCAGCAACTTTTTTTTTTTTTTTCAGTTTGAAGTAATGGCGTATTGCCAATAGTTTGGACTCCACCTGAATAAAACATTTTAGCATTTTGTGTCATTTTACGTGTAATTAGGGGAAGGAATACTTGCCCTTGATGTGTGGAGCACTGTAGAACCATTTTATATGTGTGGTCTCCTAAAATATTTTTAATTGGAAAGATACTTTACAAATTTAATATCTCTTCATCTCTGTTTCATAATTAACTTGAAAATGGGAGTCCATATGGCACATGGGCAACATTTAATAAAAATAGCTGACTAGCTTGCCAGAAACGGTGATGTTATAGTGAAAAGATTTGCACATTACATAATTCATGATTTTTATGGGAGATGTAGGGTTAGTCATAAGAACCGTTTTGAGTTTAGAACCTAACCAAGATATATCACCATTTCAATAATGAATAATGCAGATGACATCTACCCTCCATGAACCACAGAGCAGAGAAAGCAGCTATCTACAACATCTCATTAGGAAAAAAGAAATAAATAAATGTGAAGAACATCTAGCTTGATGGAACTTGATGGAAATCTGAAAATATTTTTTTTTTCTGTTCTTGAGTAATTTTTAAAAACAAGTTTGCACATCTTCTAGTTCGTGATGCCTTTGGCAAACTAAAAGCTAATTAAGCAAAATGATCCTTTTTTTCTTCTTTTCGGATGAACTGGTGCAGTATTTTATCATGAAGTTTTATTAGTGTAAATGATACAAGCCATCAACATGATAAGCCTTTAAAAATAAATAAATAAAAAACTCATGCCTGGAAAGACACAACGAGCCCAACTCATTACAGCACCTTCCCAGGACTAGACTGGGGTTTGCGTCCTGTCAGCATTTCCATGACTCCTGCTTCTGTTGATCATATGCATGGAATTACAAAGGTTCATTTCCGATTCCAACTCAGACTTCAACAAATAAAGTGTACTTTTTTGACCAACTTGTTGGGAAATTCAGATTAGGAAGCATTCTTTTCTTATTACAAATTTGAGAAAACATAATTCTTCAGAGTGAAAAAAGGAAGGGCTTCCCTCGCTGCCCTCAGCTATGGCCTCAAGAAGACAAAATTTATTTTTCTCTACAGTTTTATTTATTGTGCAACATTTGTTAGCATTTAAAATATAATTATATGTTTACACAGAAAAAATTAAATGGCACATCAAGTCACTGACCAAAATTCTCTGCTGACTATTGTTTGAACATGAGTTAAAAATATAGACCTTACAGACACTTATCAAAGACTGTCTTCCTCACTCCAAACTTTTCCAGAAAGGTAAAACTGTTAACCAACAGATCTATGTTCATCTTTGGAGCAGAAACTTTGATATATATAAAAAGGAATCTCACTAGGTGCATTATTCCACACCTTGCTTTTTTCATTCAAGTGCCCATTGTTTTCATCCTTCTGTACCAGTATATATATATAACTATGTGACTCTTTTTAATGGCTACATAATATTCTGCTGGGTGGATATGTCAAAATTAATCAACAGGTACCATCCAGATGGATAATTTATGTGGTTAATGCTTCTTTTGTTTCTATAAACAATGATTTGTTGACCATACTTAGATACCACACTACCTTCTGATTAGAATGTGAACTCCTCCATTAGTTACACATATTGTGTTGAAGGACTTTATCTTCCTTATTAACCTTTTTCTTATCAGCCCAAAGAATATTTGTTAATAGGTGAACTTCAATAAACATTATATATTGGTAATAAATACATTTATATAATGTGTGTGAATACTAGTTGAGTAAATTTCTAGCAGTGCAATCTAAGTTAGTTGGTTATGCATGTTTGATTTTGATAGATACTGCCAAATTTTCCTTCAAATAGCTGGCACCAATAGTAGTTGAAACCACATATTTCTCCATTCCTTCACAAGTTCTAAATATTATCAAACATTTGCATGTTTCTGCATCTGTTTGGTAAAAAATAAATAATAAAAGTAATATCTAATTTTATTTGCATTCCTTAAATTTAAATAAGAAGAAAATACTTTCTAATGCTTACTGAGCATTGGTAATTTCTTTATATTCAATATGTCTGTTTCTCTGGCAGGCTACATTTCTTGCATCCATTGTAAAATAAAGAAATTAGCTCTTTGTCAACATTTTTCTTGGTGAGTTGTGTTTTTTTTTTTTCTTTCTGTGCTTCTCATTCCTATATTTATATGTTTTATCTTCTGCATAGAGTATGTTATAGAAATTCTATTTTTTTCTCCTACTCATTTCATTTTTATGAAACATTTACTTATTGTCTGTCTTTATGTAGCAGATACTCTTCTGGGTGCTTAGGATACATTACTGAATGAAATAAAGATGTTTATCCTTGTAGGGAAATATTTATTGCATCAACAAATATGTGTGTTGAGATTAGGAATAACATGGGAAACCAAGCTTAATTTTTCCACAAAATTGGGTTGTCTGTCTTTCAAGAAAAAAATCTACTGAATTTTTCTCATTAATTAGAAATATCCCTTTTATCATAAATTAAATGTATTCTGATCTATTTATAGCTCCCTACTCTGTCTTAATTTCATTTTCAGTTATATGAAATCTAGAAGATTCATAATACATTTTAATATATGGAGGTGCTAATCCTTCCTAATTATGAATCTTATTTTTCAATCTTATTTCCTTGCCTACATCTATATTTTTTGCCTAAATAAGCCTCAGTACTTTTTTTTCATTTCCCCCGATATACAAAAACTTAATTTGTTATTTTTATTACTATAGCACTGGATGGATAAATTAATTTCGAGAGAATTATCTCCTGTTTCCAACTGTGACTTTCTAACCAAAAACATATCATAGCTTTCTGATTATTCAAAGGTCGTATATATTTCTCATTAGCGTTTTAAAGTTTTACTCAAATATGTGTTGGACATACTAAAAAAGGTTAATTCTTAATTATATTTTTTTCCTTATAATTAAAATTTAACTTTTTATTTTATTTTGAGTGGTATTTTTTCCCCTAGATTTTCTTCCTGGTTTTTATCTATCTTTCTATCATCTATCTATCGACCTATCTATCTATGTAAAAAAAACATCGATTTTTGTACTTCACACTACAAAAAGATGTATTAGTTTCCTAGGAACACTGTAACAAGTTACCAAAAACCAGTGGTTTAAAACAACAGACATTTCTTCTCCCTCAATTTGGAGGCCAGAAGTTCAAAGTTGTGGTGTCAGTAGGGCTGTCTCCTGAAAGCTCCAAGAGAGAATCTGCTCCTTGTCTCTCCAGTTCCTGGTGGTTGGCAATCCTTAGGGTTCCTTGGCTTGAAGATGCATCACTCTGATCTCTAACTCTGTTATCACTTGAACAGCGGTTGTAAGATTTACTTTCCATCCTGATCCAGTATGACTCATTGTAACTAATTACATCTGAAAAGACGCTATTTCTAAACAAGGGTACATTTGGAGGTTCCAGATGGTCCTGAATTTTGGAGGGGCACTGTCCCCCAACACACCAGGCATTGTCCTCAAGTTTCTTTTTATGTCTCTCTTTCTGCCTCTTTTCAGTGAAGGCCACTACCTGTGTGCTAGAAGCCACAAGTTTGCTTTATGGCACTCTAAATTGGAATTTTCTCTTCTAGAATTTAATACAAATATTTCTTACTTTGTGTCTGGGCTTCCTTAACATTTTTTTCTGTAATTCATCCATGTTGCTGGGTATATCAGTGATCTGTTCCTTACTAATGCTGAAGACTGTCCCATTTTACTGACATGCGACAATTTATTTCTTCATTCACGAACTGAGGAACACTTATGTTGTTTCTAATTTTTGTATATTATTAATAACATTGCTAGAAAAACTCATGCATAGATCTCCAGGTGGGCATACGTTTTCATTTTTCTTGGGAAAATTAGGATTGATAGCTATATGTTGTAAGTATCTTTTACATTATAAGAAACTACCAGACTGTTTTCAACAATTGTTGCATGATTTTACATTCTTACCAGCAATATATTACAAGTCAGTTGCTGCTGCATACTTTTTTACCATAGGAATTAGCATAATCTATAGTTATAGACATAATTATATAATTATCTCCATGATCATATATGTTTTATAAAGATAAAAAGAATTGCCTATTTTTTATTTAGTTTAGTGAAATCCCAGACATGTTGTAAGCACATAATAATTATTTGTTAATACAAAATGAGTTGAATCTAAATAGTGACCTCAAAGTTGATGTAAGAATATGTTTTCAGATTTTAAAAATAATGGTTTAATCTGTTAGGTTTGATGTTTTTCACTGATAGTAGAAAGGCTGGTCTTGTCTACCCTGCATTTCTAAGCCAAACTTGTGGCTTTAATTGCTAATCTAAGGATACTTGATTGTATATTCAGTGTGCAGAGTATGGTTTGCACAGCTCATCACTTATTTTCTTTTCGCCATAACAAACACGTCCAAACACAAAGATAACCATAATCAACAAAAGTGTTGATTTCAAAATTAGAAAATTATATGAATATTTAGAAAGAATGAATTTAATCCATGAGACTGACACCTAAAGTGCCTTGAAATGTTTATGATAGTGGCACTCTTAGGGGAAATTTTACCAAGAACAATGATAGATTCACTAATTGAACTACTATTCATACCAGAATATGAGAGGTGTACGGCAAACAGCTAAATAGTGATTTTGGAATCAGCACTCCACTGAAAACCTTCTTAGTTTAACAGTCTTTTTTTTTCTACAAAACAGTTTTTCTTAGGGGAAAAAAGTGCAAATGTTTATTGAATAGAATTGTGTTTTACATGATGTTTTTTATACCCATGGCAACACTGAACAATTCAAGAAGTGACTTACTGAATAAAAATAGCCATGATTATCTGCTTAGTCACAGGACAGAAACAGCATTAAACATTATAAAAAATGTGTTTGAAGAGACAAAACCCTCTAAGAATGCTTAAATCATTAATAATGCTATCAGGAGCTACTTTATTAAGTGTGTGGCATGACACTGGTGTTATTCACATTATTTCTTTATGTACCATGAGATCTTTAATATCTGCCTAGAGAATCATAGTAAACTATCATCAATTTACTGACATATATTAACGCCAAGTCTTGAAAAAATGCAGAACTTTTCTCCCCCTTCATTCTGACATCTCTAATAGACATGATTTCATGGCTTAATATGAGCTTCAAACAAGGAAATAAAATTCCAAAAGAATGCCAGCATTCTTTGTGATTTGGTGTGTGTGTGTGTGTGTGTAATATACTTTTTTTTTACGATTTTATTTATTTATTAGAAAGAGAGAGAGAAAACACAAGCAGGGGGAGCCGCAGAAGGAGAAAGAGAAGCAGGCTCCCCCCTGAGCAGAGGGCCAGAGGCAAGACTGGATCCCAGGACCCTGGGATCATGACCTAAGTCAAAGGCAGACACTTAACCGACTGAGCCACCCAGGCGCCCTTATTTGCTACCTTTCTATTAGTGATTTTTAAGAGGAAATATACTATCTTAAAAATTTTACAGTATGAGCACGGAGGATAGTCAGTAAACTAAATGTTTTAGTACACATGCTAAAGAGAATAGCCTGATTGATTAAATATATATATATGTGTATATATATAATTTGACAGAGTATATAAATTCCCAAAATATTAGGAATTGATAGTTAATTGGTAACCTGTGGGTTTTACACACATTGGAAAAAATTGCATACCCATGATTTAGATTAAGAATTCTGTGTCTATAGAGATAGAAGATTTATGTACTCATTTTTTAAATTTACTTTTCTTCCTCATGAGATTCTTTTTTCATCTTTAGGAATGGAAAACAAGATAAAAAATAGCTTTGGGTACATTCAGAATATAAGAAATGAAACAAAAGAGATAAAAGAAAGAAAGATTGGAATCTAGCTTTCTGAGTATTTTAATTAATATACAAACTCTGTGAGATTGTAAATTCAGGACAGAAGTTGTAAAAGGTAAAACAATTTTCTATCTTTGTGTAATTTTATATGCTAATATTCTGGTGCTCCAAAGGGATATTTTCATTTGAAGATAAATTTTTTTTAAAGATTTTATTTATTTATGTGACAGAGAGACAGCCAGCGAGAAGGGAACACAAGCAGGAGGAGTGGGAGAGGAAGAAGCAGGCTCCCAGCGGAGGAACCCGATGTGGGACTCCGTCCCTGAACGCCGGGATCACGCCCTGAGCCGAAGGCAGATGCTTAACGACTGCACTACCCAGGTGCCCCTGAAGATAAATTTTTTAATGATTTGCCAATCAGTTGTCTTAAGCAACAGAAAAAAATAATACTTAGAAGTTACAAGATAGTTCAGGAAATAGAGAAGTGTAGGTAAGTAAGACTGAGGCATATATTAGATGTTAAAGGACAGTGCCTTGAATTAGTCTGGAGAGAAGAGGAGAGTGACCAATTTCCAGTTATGGCGGTGGTAGTTATAGTTTTTCAATGAAGTTTCAATACGCTACATATTTAGTGTGAGTTTTCTACTATAAAGATCCAGGTGTACTGAGACACATTACCAATAGCAGTAGTGTTCCATTTAAGTGCGTATTTTTAAAGGTAATGAGTTAACTTTCTCAGTTTTTTTCTCGTTAAAGTTTTGTTAAATAATATCTCGTTTTGAGTGTACATGGTACATTCTCCAGAATAGATCACATATTAGGCCACAAAACAAGTCTCCACAAATTTAAAAAGATTAAAATCACACCATGCATCTTTTGTGACCACAATGCTATGAAATTAGAAATCAATCACAAGAAAAAAATCTAGAAAGACACAAATACATGGAGGTTAAATAATATGCTACTAAATATGAATGGGTCAACCAAAGAATCAAAGAAGAAATCAAAAATTACATGGAAACAAATGAAAATGAAATGCAGTGGTCCAAAACCTTTGGGATACAGCAAAAGCTGTTCTAAGAGGGAAGTTTATAGCAATACAGGACTACATCAAGAAATAAGAAAAATCTGAAATAAACACCTAAATTTACACCTAAGGGAGCTAGAAAAACGGAAACAAATAAAACCCCAAACAAGCAGAAGAAAGGAAATAATAAAAATTAAAGCAAAATAAATGATATAGAAACTAAAAAAAACAAAATAAAATAAAAACAAAACAAACAAACAAAAGAATAGAATAGATCAATGAAACCAGGAGCTGGTTTTCTGAAAAGATTAACAAAATTGCTAAACCTCTATCCAGATTCATCAAAAACAAAAAACAAAAAACAAAAAAAAAAGAAAGGAAAGTGAGAGGACTCAAATTAATGAAATCACAAATGAAAGAGGAGAAACAATAACCAATACAACAGAAATATAAATAATTGCAAGAAAATGTTATGAAAAACTATATGCCAACAAACTGGGCAATGTAGAAGAACTGGATAAATTCCTAAAAAAATATATAACTTACCAAAAAAGAAGCAGGAAGTAATAGAAAATTTGAACAGATTGATTACCAGCAATGGAATTGAAGCATTAATCAAAAAACTGCCCACAAACAAAAGTCCAGGACCAGACAGTTTCACAGGCAAATTCTACTGAACATGTAAAGAAAAGTAGGTATCTATTCTTCTCAAACTATTCCAAAAAATAAGAGGAAGGAAAATTTCTAAATTCATTCAATGAGGCCAGTATTACCCTGATACCAAAACGAGATAAAGAAGCCACAAAGAGAAATACAGGTCAATATCTCTGATAAACATAGATGCAAACATCCTCAACAAAATACTAGCATATCAAACCCAAAAATACATTTGAAAAAAAAACAAAAACAAAACACATTCACAATGATCAAGTGGGAAGTATTTCTGTGGTGCTCAATATTCACAGATCAATCAATGTGATACATTACATTAATAAGAGAAAATATAAGAACCGTATGATCATTTCAATAGATGCAGAAAAAGCATTTGACAGAGTACAACAACCATGTGATAAAAACCCTCAACAACGTAGGTTTAGAGGGAACATACCACAACATAAGAAGGGCATATATGAAAAACCCATAGCGAACATCATACTCAATGGGGAAAAACTGAGCTTTTCCCCTAAAATCAGGAAGAAAACAAGGATGTCCAGTCTCACCACTTTTTTCAACATGGTACTGGAAGTCCTAGCCATATCAATCAGGCAAGAAGAAGAAATAAAAAACATCCAAATTGGTAAGGAAGACTTAAAACTTTCACTATTTGCAGATGACATGACACTATATATAGAAAATCCTGAAGACTCCACAAATGGATTCAGCAAAGTCATAGGATACAAAATCAATGTACAAAAATCCGTTGAACTTCCATACACTAATAATGAAGCAGCAGAATGAGAAATTAAGAAATCAAGCCCACTAAAACAATTGCATGAAAAATAATAAGATACCTAGGAATAAACTTAACCAAAGAAGTGAAAGATCTGTACTCTGAAAACCACAAAACACTGATGAAAGAAATTAGAGCTAACACAAAGAAATGGAAAGAAATTCCCATGCTCATGGATTAGAAGAACAAATATTATTAAAATGTCTATACTACCTAAAGCAATCTACAGGTTTAATTCAATCCCTATCAAAAACCCACAGTATTTTTCACAGAACTAGAACAAGCAACCCTGAAATTTGTATGGTACCACAAAAGACCCCAAATAGCAAAAGCAATCTTGAAAAAGAAAACCAAAACTAGATGTATCACAATTTTAGGCTTCAAGTTATACTACAAACCTGTAGTAATCAAAACAGTACGGAACCAATACAAGAAGAGACACATAGATCCATGGAACAGAATAGAAAACCCAGAGGGGCGCCTGGGTGGCATAGGGGGCGCCTGGGTGGCATAGCGGTTAAGCGTTTGCCTTCGGCTCAGGGCGTGATCCTGGCGTTATGGGATCGAGCCCCACATCAGGCTCCTCCGCTGTGAGCCTGCTTCTTCCTCTCCCACTCCCCCTGCTTGTGTTCCCTCTCTCGCTGGCTGTCTCTGTCTCTGTCAAATAAATAAAAAAAATCTTTAAAAAAAAAAAAAAAAAAAAAAGAAAACCCAGAAATAAACCCACAACTATATGGTCAATTAATCTTCGGCAAAGAAGGCAAGAATATGCACTGGGAAAAGGACAGTCTCTTCAAGAAATAGTGCTGGGAAAACTGGACAGTTACATGTAACAGAATGAAACTGGACCACTTTCTTACACTGTATACAAACATAAACTCAAAATGGATTAAAGACCTAAATGTGAGACCTGAAGCCATAAAAATCCTAAAGGATTTTTACAGGCAGTAATTTCTCTGACATTAGCCCTAACAACATTTTTCTAGATAGGTCTCCTGAGGCAAGGGAAATAAAAGCAAAAATAAACTATTGAGACTACATCAAAAAAAAATCTTTTGCACAGAGAAGGAAACAATGAACAAAACTAAAAGGCAACCTACTGAAGAGAAGATATTTACAAATCATATATCTGGTAAAGGATTAATGTGGAAAAATATATAAAGAACATATAATACTCAACAACCAAAACACAAATAGTCCAATTAAAAAATGTGCAGAAGATATGAATAGACATTTCTCCAAAGAAGATATCTAGATGACCAACAGACACATGAAAAGATCCTCAACGTCACTAATCATCAGGGAAATGCAAGTCAAAACCGCATTGAGATATTACTGCATACCTGTCAGAATGGCTAAAATCAAAAACACAAGAAACAATAGGTGTTGGTGAGGATGTGGAGAAAAAGGGATCCTCGTGCAGTGTTGGTGGGAATCCAATTGGTATAGCCACTCTAGAAAACAGTAAGGGGGTTCCTCAAAAAGTTAAAAATGGAACTTCCCTATGATCCAGCAATTGCACTACTAGGTATTTACCCAAAGGATACAGAAGTACTAATTCAAAGGGATACATGCATCCCAATGTTTATAGCAGCATTATCTACAATAGCCAAATTATGGAAACAGCCCAAGTGTCCATCAACTGATGGATAGATAAGGAAGATGTGCTATATATACACAGTGGAATATTATTCAGCCATAAAAAAGAATGAAACCTTCCCATTTGCAAGGACAAAAATGGAGCTAGAGAGTATAATGCCAAGTGAAATAAGTCAGCCAGAGAAAGATAAATACTATATGATTTCACTCATATATGGAATTTAAGAAACAAACAAATAAGCCAAGAAAAAAAAGAGAGAAAGCAAACCAAGAAACAGATTCCTAACTATAGAGAACACACTGATGGCTACCAGGGTTGGGGGGGACAGAGAACAGGTGAAATAGGTGTTGGGGATTAAGGAGTGTACTTACCATGATGAGCACTGAGTAATGTATAGAATTGTTAAATCACTAAATTGTACACCTGAAACTAATATAATGCTGTATGTTAACTATCCTAGAATTAAAATTAAAAATTTAATAAAAAATTAAAACATACACAAATAATATTAGTTTTCAGATAATATTATTAAGACTAGATCTAACCCAATTTTTCACTATGAAAAATAAATATAATAAGTGACATGCATTCTTCCTTAAAGAAATGCTATGGTTGTGTTTGAAAGTTTTAGAACTGTAACATTTAAAATGGCAATTCCTTTTCTGGTTAAGAAGATCTTTCTGACCATGTTGTGGGATAAATATCCTAGTAGGCTGTAGAATATGGTCTTATTGTTACATCTAAAGAAATAGTTTATCAGCCAAAACTTAGTAGTGTTTGGGGCAGAGTGAGAGGGGAAACGTTTTTGAGCTAAGAGAATTATTAAAGCCACATCAAATGAGATTCTTGAGGACAAGGATTTTGTGTGAAACAAATGGCTGGAAAATAAAGAAACCAAATGAATGCTGGATGGTGATAAGACTGATAGATAATAAAATAAATAGACTCACCTAACTTTAGAATTTAAAATCTCCCCCATATTTTCCCTTTGTTCACAATGTTAATTCTTATATTGCAGTGTATTTCTCTCATTTCTTTATTTGCTTAACAAAACTATGCAATTGCACTATAAATTATTCCCATTTGCAGTTCAGTGAATATGTCCTTTGTATTGCTTACCCTTAAGCCATGGTAAATTCCTAAGTATATGGATTTTTCTATTTCTTATGCTGCATTTCCCAGATGCATTAACTATATGCTTAAATGAGCACACATACAAGAAATATTTCTTGATTATAAATACCAGCATCTGGTTTTCAGAAGGCAGAGGAAAATAACCTCTCAATGTCTCAAGTAAGTCCTGCCATCAAACAGGAGAAGTTAATCAATTTTGGATTTGGCATCTGAGTATTGTTTTGTTTTCTAATAACTTTTCTTCTTGAGCTCTGAAATTATTTCAACTGAGTAATAAGAATTTACTTAAATACTACTACATGTCTGGAAATACATACAGAAAACATTAACTTCTTGATGCTACATCACAAGATGTATTGCAAATCTGGCTATACAAAGAGAGGCTATCTACATAAAAATACAACTTCCTCCAAGAGTTCCTTACATCTGACCTCAATCTCTTTGAGCTTTCTTATTCATCACTGATAAATGAGATTTCTTAAAACAGAGCTCCAGTCACAATAACTCCCTGCTCAAAGATCTTCAAGGTCTATATTGAGTGTAAATCCAATTAAGTGTAAGTATCAAATTTAGAAATTAAAACCTTCAACAAAGTGATCCAACATACTTCTATATATTTCCCTCTCTTCCCATACAAAGCTGTGAATGTAGGTAATGTAGGGTTTTCTTACTCTTCCAACATTCTCAGTACAATCTCCCTTCTCTGCTCCATTCTGTTTTTCTTTTTTTTCTATATGCCGCTGTCTCTATCACTTCTTGTAAAAGCCCTAGTCAATCTTTCAAAGTGTTCAAATACTAAATTTTTTTGAATCTCTATTTCCTCAAAATGAGCATAGTACTATTTCTTTACTCTGACCTCCAGTACCACTATTTTTATTTTCTTGTAGCCATCTTTTTCTTTTTGTGAAATCATTTTATCACCCATACTAGAGCATGGAGATGAACATATTGATTTTCATACTTAAATTAGGTAATTGATAAGATTAAGTATGTAATGTGAAGTATCATATTAAAGTTCCTATCAGAAAGAGAACATGATTACTAAAAGAAAAAAAAAAGATTCCTTCAAGACAAAATTGTCACATAAAAAGTATCCTCTTACATGGTTCTTCAACCATGTGTATAGTTTTAATTGTCAGAAAGTTGCAAAGAGTAATGTCAATCAGTTAAAGACCACATATATACATTTGTGAAGAGGAAAAGCAGAAGGTGGATTTGTGTTGATAATGAGAACCCGATACAATCTGAAGGGATGAGAAGAAACGGACAATTATCAAATATTTGCTGGGAAATGAGTCAGATTTATTACATCATTGTGTTGAATTTAACTGTCTTTTGGAGTGAACGGTTAACAGGGGACAAATATGTAATATTGCCAGACTGGAAAGGTTGATTTGGAGAAGAGTCAATGCCATGATGTGCTCTTTTAGGAAGAATTAGGTGATAGACAAAATTATTATTTTTTTATCACACGTTAAAGAAGTTTAGAGATAAAATTTCCAAACCAGGGTAATAACATGAAATTTTGAAGACTTGAGTCTCCTTTTAGGCTGCTCCATGTTCTCTTGAGTCCAAATCAGAATCCAGAACTCCAACCATCATGTTCATATAGCAAGCATCAAGGAAGAAGGGCTGAAGCAGGGTGTGACCTCTCCTCTGAAAGAAATGTCTTAGAAATATGTCAAGGCATCTCTGATTAAATCTCATTGGCTATGTCCAATGAGATAATAAGTTCTATGTTCACCCTTAATTAAAAGGGAATTGAAGAGAGCACATGACATAATGAGCACTGGGTGATATACTCAACTAATGAATCATTGCACATGATATCAAAAACTAATGATGTACTATACCTTGGCTATTGAATTTAAATTAAAAAAGAAAAGAAAGGGGAAAAAAAGGAATTGAGACATGTATTTATTCTAGATTGTCATATACCTAACCAAAAATTAGGAATTTTCTTAATTTTGAAAGAGAGAGCATATGTTAAGGAATATCTTGCAGTCTGTCAGAAAAAAATCCTGGGTCTTATAAGAAGATATCTTTTGATATCGATGAAAGTATGTTTTTAGTAGAATGATAAAAATAAAATTTTGGAGATATTAAAGAGGGAATAGTCAGGAAAGTGAGAAATCACATCCTTAATCAAAGAGACATTTGCTTATGAAAGATTAGCAAGAAATAGGAAGGCTTCTAGGGAGGGCCTCAAGGTTAAGGAAAGAGAAGAGGACTTTGCATTTTTGAAGGAAGTGCAGTTGGAGCTGCAAAGTACACTTGGAAACCTGGCATGGGAAAAGATCTGAGAAATATCTCCTGTGGATACATTGAAAGGACAAATATACTGACTAAAGCATGTTGAAAGGAGGAGGATGATAGTTTGGTAGATTCTATCAGATAGCCAATACCTTCTCAGTTTAACAAAAGCATAAGTCATGCATTGTAGGTGAGGGGAAAGGGAAGTAAAATAGTCCAGGTGGTGAGTGGATAATGTTTGAAATACAGATAGAGAAGTTAAGTAGCTCGCTAAATGAAATGAAATTATCGGGCATGCGTCTGAATACCCACAGCTCTACTAGGTAAGAATTGCTTCACCTAGTCTTTGAAAGAAACTCACATACTTATTAAGAAAGTACTTCACTGAAGATTTTACCTGACTTGGGATGCAGGGATATCACACAACTTAAAGAACTAAGCGATCTCAGTAGTCACAGTAAAGATACATATTTTACAAAAACTGCAATTGGCTTCCTACAGGCACTGTTATTGTTTAATTATGGATTTCTCGAGAAAAAAAAAAGCTCCTTGAAAATCTTGCTGTCAGAGACAAATTCTTAGCTGATTTTGCAATGTAATGTTGGCTTTCCAAGCATAAAGCTAGTTAGAGGAAGTGCAGAAAATTCACTGCTCACTTTTTTATTGAAACTATAAATAGCATCTATATTGTGCCTTGGAAAAACAAGCATGGGTTCAAAACTTGATTAAAAGTTATTTTTTCTCCTTAAACTGCTATGTAGTTCATCTATAGGCTAAAACTCATAACTTAAGTTTTATCCTTAGCAGACAAAGATGAAAGTAATTGGTTTGTCTGACTGTGTATCCATCCCCAAAATATTAACGCAAAATATGTTTTGGAGGTAGGCTGAGAAACTTCTAAAAGGTTAAGTGACAGTATACCTTTTGGGTTAATCTTTAAATAAGGTTAAATGTCCAGTTTTTAAATAACATTCTCCCAATTTTTATGTTGTCTGATCACTCCCTAATTGTTTATAAAACAGGAATCCGATTTATTGTAATGTATACTATTCACCTGCAGGTATTAAAAGAAATATGTCCTTTAAATAATGTACCCCAGACAGGGTGAGCATACTGTTTAAGTAAAATGACATACTTCATTTTATAATTGGTCAAAAGCACCTGAGAAATAGCTGTTCAGTTTTGAAAGGTACATGGGTGAATAAATTGCCTCCTTCATTAAAAAAAAAAAAAAGTTATCATCACAATGCGTTATTTCTCTGATTCAAAGTTTATCATAAAATAATTTAAATAAACACAGGAATGGAGTATTTGTGTATAAGGGATGAAAAAGAAAGACAAAGGGGAATACAATTGCAGTTACAAAACCTCAAGCAATAGGACTTGTTTTAATGGGTTATCCTTTTCACTTATCCATTCCCACTTACATCCAATAAACCTATTGAAAAAAAAAGCCTCTTGATTCCTTTAATATATTTTTCTTTTGAATTTAATGGAATTAAATTCAGTCTATATATTTCTGACCCAAATCTGAGAAAATCTAATCAGAAAGAATCCATTCCCTCAAGAAGATGGGGGCTAATATCTGGTTTTCTTAGAGCTCATACAAAAAGGTGTAGTCAGTACAATACATCATATCCTCACCGAAGGCTCATTTAGAATGAATTTGGAGCAACTGAACTAGAGGAAGAAGACAGCTGTGCATAGAAGAGACGGGAATCTTGACTCTTTTGAAACAGCAAAAGAGGGGAAAGGAAATAACCCAGGCTTTTGTTTGGAGTGTGCGATATGGTCTTTGAAGTGTCATTACCTTGTTATAGAACTAGCTGTTCCATTTTCTAATTTTGTTGTTGCTGGAGAGACTTATGCTAGGAAGTAGTTGAGGGACTTGTGCTCGTTTTTAGACAGGCAGCAAAGTTTTACCATGGCAATTACTAAGAAAAAGAGAGGGAGTAGAAAGGATAATTGTTTTTACATTATTTTGGAATTCTGAAAGGAGCTGGGCTTGGGTACATTAATAAATTAAAAATGAAGTTACAGGGGCGCCTGGGTGGCACAGCGGTTAAGCGTCTGCCTTCGGCTCAGGGCGTGATCCCGGCCTTATGGGATCGAGCCCCACATCAGGCTCCTCTGCTATGAGCCTGCTTCTTCCTCTCCCACTCCCCCTGCTTGTGTTCCCTCTCTCGCTGGCTGTCTCTATCTCTGTCGAATAAACAAATAAAAATCTTAAAAAAAAATGAAGTTACAATTTCAGAATGCATTATTCTGTTATACCAAATATCACATTGAATTGTAATTATTTACTTTCATTTCTTTCTCACTCAGACTTATATTGTAAGAGAAAATAATGTGCTCTCTTCAATTTTTTAATCCCCAACCCGGATATAAAAATCGTGGTAAAAATGTTTGTGTAATTAACTAACCTGGCTGTGTTTACCATGTTATCTTCCACTCTTTGTTTTGTTCTTTCTTCCTTTTTTTTTTTTCTCTGTATAGGCTCTTTAGTGCATTTAGTAAATTTCTTTAGTAAATTTAGTGAATTTAGCTATATGTTTCATTTTATGAGAGTAATTAGCAAGTTTAGAATGTATATAGCAGGAGTCAAAGAATGAGAATGGATACAAAAACTGCTTCTTATGAGAAAACAGTACACAAATAAGTCCAGTCAATGCAGTGGCAGGACACGAATGAATGAATGGTCTTCAAATTCTTGAGAGAACAGAGTCTGCATCTCTTAGCAGAAGACACATTCACAGGGGAGTTTAGATCAATAAAAGAGTTGTCCAAATATGCAACAGTTGCTTTTTAAGGTGTGAGATTCCTGTCCTGGTGGGGTAAAATGGAGACTGGATTGTCTGTTTACAGGCATATTCTCAAGAGCATTCCTTCCTGGAATGGAAGAAAGAATTTGTTAATTCTCTTACCCTTTCCTCTTAGATGTAATAGTTACCTCATCACTTGCCCAGCTGCTAGCCACCTCGTGACAATGTTTAAGAACCTATCTCTGATGTAGACAATTAACAAGCTATTGCCATTCACTCTGTAGGTACTTGTATCTGGGCAGAGGGGCTCAGGTATCTGTCTTTTTTTTTTTTTTTTTTTGAGTCTAAAGGATCTAGATACAAATACCTTGTCAATATCTTTCTTGCAAATATTTTTCTCATTCTCTAGGTTATCTTTTCACTTTAAAACAACATCCAGGATAGTTAACATAAAGTTCTATATTAGTTTCAGGGGTACCATATAGTGATTCAACAATTCTATTCATTATTCAGTGCCCTCTATAAGTACTTTTGACAACTGTTGTGCTGTCTTGGGGAACACAGAGATTAATGAAGATACTTTTCCCTCTGGATGTCCATAGTTTATAATGGGAGGAAAGGTTAAAAAAACGTAAATTATGATGCAATGGGTACATTATAAACAAACTTGTCCTCTTTTTTTTTTCTCTTCTTAGTACTATGTCTGCCAAAAATATTATTGTTTTGCAAATATAGGTGGAAAATGCACATATCAATTCCTTGCAGATCTCCTGGTTTTTTCTGTGTTCTGTTTCCAGGAAAGAAAACCTTGTTGGAATGTTGTTGTGAAAAAGGACTTTTGACTAACCAGACAATATGTACATGTTGATATAAGGAATCAGACTTCACTTCCATATAGATTCAATGAGTTTTCTAATATCTGATTGTTGAGTTTTCTAGAATCTGAATCTGGGATGTAGCAATGGAAGGTGATTCCATGATAGAAAAATGATGTGGCAAAATTAAGCAACAAAATCAATACAAATTCATTGGATAAGTGACATCTTGTTTGTTTAGAAAAGCCAAATATGTATGTTGCTTTCCTATTATTGTAATATAAACTTGAGGTCCCACAGTTCCGTATTTCCCGTCATATTTTAATACATTCTTCAACGTACAAAACTCTCTTCCAGCTTCTGGACTTTGCACTTGTAATTCTCTGTTTAGAAGTTCTATCTCTTCCTAAGTCTTTGCCGATACAACTCATCAGAACTTAACCTTCCCTGCCCCTCATAAATCAAGCCTGATCTCTACTAGTTATATCGTTTGATTGCAGCAGATATTGTTTCTTATCATGATTTTCAAATATACACACGTGTGTGTGTGTGTTTATGTGTACACACAGGTTATATTCATTTATAATTAAATTATTAATTAGTGTTTTTCTGCTTTATTATAGACTGTTTTAGCTCAGAGCGTCTAACCTTTTTGTTTACTTTAGTGAGCCCAATCCTCAGGAGAACATTTGGCAAATAGATTTTGCAAGGCTGAAAGGAAGTTTTACAGCTTACTAAGGACTAGCTGTAGTAACATAAAATGAAATTTAGGGACTGGCTGGCCTTCCGTCCAACAATAGCCAGGTTTTTTCATTTATTTATTGTTGCTCAAAAATCTTCTATAACAGAATGATTCTACTCCCTCCTAAAACACTCTTAACGAGCATTGTATAAATGCATAAAAAGATTATTTCTAATATTTTTCTGCACTGGTTATGCTTATAAAATTTACAAATATGGTGAGTATCAAGTATCTTAGTGCTACTCGTTTATATGGAATTAATATTTACATGCTGTGTCACCTTAAGTGTATTGTAATCATGTACATTTAATTTGATTAGATATCAATATACAATACATGCAAAGTAAAGGAACTTCTGCCAAACACAATAGTTTTTATTTTGAAAAAAATTGTTCAATTCAATGTATAACCTATTAATAATATGAGATAGAAAGATATACATCTATTTTTAGTTTTATCTTGAAAACCCTATTATGTTAGCAGGTGATTAATACTTCATTTGATAGCTAAATAAAGACAAATTCATTGCAGGTAAACTGATTTACTCGCATAAGCACTGTTAGCATTATTCATTTCAGTTACAGAGACTGTATTTTCTCATCTGTACAAAGAGGTGCTTCGACTAATGAGCCCTAGTTTCTTGCCTGGTTTACCATTCTATGATACTACAAATTTCAGTAAGCTAATTTTATGTTTCATCTACATGCTAAGAAGATCATAACAGAGAAATAACACTTTAGATAATTGTATTCTTTGGCTATTTAAAGTTCTCTGTTAACAAGAATGGAGATAAATGATGGAGAAATCAACTCTTACATCTATTCTATGTGTTAGTAATCAGAAAAAGAAAATTTACATTCTCAATTAAATAATAAAACATTAGCATTTTGCTAGAAGACTTAATCTCTTTCAAATGTAGTTTCTCTGTCTTTTTTGAATAGCTTTTATCAAGTTTGCTATTTTATGA
Source organism: Ailuropoda melanoleuca (assembly GCF_002007445.2). Taxonomy (NCBI): domain Eukaryota; kingdom Metazoa; phylum Chordata; class Mammalia; order Carnivora; family Ursidae; genus Ailuropoda; species Ailuropoda melanoleuca. The sequence continues at coordinate 51,333,704 of NC_048219.1, read as the reverse complement.
TTGCAAGACCAGATCTTATCTCCCTTACCTGAGTGTAGTGAGGCATCTCTTCCACTACTGGCCACAGGGCAATTCTTGCCATGGGGCTCGAGTTATAACAAAGTATAAAACAGAAACCCTTGTACCTTTGTATCTTAAGTATGTGGAGCACGGGCATGTTCAGGATCCAGTTTGCGAATACTCCGGACCCTTTCTTCATGAGCCGCAAATGGTAATAAACAAATAAAGGGTGGTTTAGAAATCTAGATCTGTGGTCTTGTCATCACACACTCCAAATGTCTTCTATTTCACTTTCATGTATAAAGATAAGTTGATTAGGCCAGGTAATAAACTTCATTCTGTGAAGGTAATAACTCATTGATCTCAAAGAGTGTAGATAATACCAAGTCATGTTGCAAATGATTCTCTTATTATTTCATAACTTCTGGCCTCAGATATTTTGTGGTTTGGAACAGCAATAAATCTTTCTCACATATGTTATGAAATCAGAAATGATCTCTTTCAGAAGTCTAGGTAATATATATTCTCTGTGTGTGTGTATTTCAAGTCCCGCATATTTTATTCTCCCTAACTAAATAGGTGTACTCAAAATTTCCATTTATTTTAGGAAGATAATTTAAATGTTTAGGAAGGGAACAACTTTGATCATCTTGACATTTTGGTTGTGACTCTAGAAAAAAATATGAAATTCCAGAATATCTTCAATCCCGATAATTTTGAAAACTTTCTAAGAAATCTAACAAAATAAATTGGCTTTAATTTCTAAAAATCCACTTTGTTTGGTGTTTTGCAAGATATTTTCTTTAGAAAGACTGCAAGCAAATTTGTGAGCATTGTATTGCTAGTATTGCCCTACTTGTTGAATCGAGAAAAATTAATATCTGTCAATCAGATTGGGATTATCTTTGCAGCTTTATCCCCTGGAAGTAGTGTTTCTGGGCCAAAAAGAGTAGTTACTTAATGTCAAGGGAAGAAAATACTGAAAATCCTATTTCATTTGGTTCTTTCTCAGTGACCTAGCACATTCTTTTTTTTTTTTTTTTAAGATTTTATTTATTTATTTGACAGAGATAGAGACAGCCAGCGAGAGGGAACACAAGCAGGGGGAGTGGGAGAGGAAGAAGCAGGCTCATAGCAGAAGAGCCTGATGTGGGGGCTCGATCCCATAACGCCAGGATCACACCCTGAGCCAAAGGCAGACGCTTAACCGCTGTGCCACCCAGGCGCCCCATACCTAGCACATTCTGATCACATTTCTCCTAGATCATTTCTTGCCCCAAATTTATATCACTCTATTATTCACATAAGGGCAGCCATATGATTATATTTTAATTATTTTATGGTATCATTGATGATGAAAACATACTATGTAAAACAACATGCTCCTCCAAATTAAAGCTTATATCAGTTTTGGGAACATGTTGCAATATTTTCTGCAGTGCTTATGTTATAAACTCTTCATTTATTTCAGGTGCAATTACATAGCCATCTAATAATGTTGCAGTATATACATTTGTGTGGGCTTACTAACAGCACGATGAGGTCTGTAAAAGGTAAAGAATGTTTATAATCATGCTGTATACTTTTACCCAGGTTATTGATTGAAATGAAATCAAGAAGTGACAGTAATCTTTTATACAATACACTTCCTGGAATAAGAAAGAAGATGAGAAAATTAGTCTTTCTAACCCCCAGTAAAATTCAGGCAAGATTGATTTCATCTAAAATTTTCAGAGGCAAGATTTTTTATAGAAGTTCAATTACAATATTGTCATTTTCTTGTACTGCATATTGTATTTACAAAATGAATATTATGAATATTTCAAATAAACAGAAGCAGTAATATAATTTATATGCAACATTATATTTTACTTGCAAAACTGTCAGACTCTTTCACTATGGCTTTGAAAATATCTGATGAATATACTTTGTATTATTTAAAGTTTGTGGTAAAAATGAATGATGCTTATTTGATTATATTTAAGTGTTAAGATGAATGGATATTAAACCCAAATTTTTATGCATCAGAGAATTAGGTTTAGAAAAACTCTAGTTCTTATACTAAACTGCCTGCAAAGGTGTAAAATGTTGAGTTTAGGTCAAAACATGACTTTCGAAGTACACTTTTTGCATCTATTCAATTATTTTAATCTGAAAAGTTCTAAAAGCCAATAGAATCCAGATTTAACATACTTTCCTTAACTGAATTTTACTTGTTTTATAGTGGGTAGCAAGAATATAAGAATGAAAACCAGGTTGAAAGAATAGTGAGATTATTCTTAAACATTTCATAAAGCCTGCATCTTCCTCAGAAGAGTCAAATACAGAAACATTTCTGCTTAAAAAGAAAGAGGGGAAAGGGGAGAGAGAGAGAGAGAGAGGGAGAGAAACACTAACATTATATTTTAATTTAATTCAATTCAATAAATCTCAATTTGCACTTACTTTGAAGTACCAGAGAATCATATGTCTTTGTTGGACTTCTTGGTAAGGTGATGATTATGTTCGTGAAACAATATAAAGAAAAAAAACTACCATCCAATTAAGAGTGTAATCAAATGTCAAAAGAATACAGAGCAGATATTGGTAGGTAGTCAGATCCACCAACAACACACACTTAGGGGGATTCTACTACATACTGGTTATAGTGCATGTGATCAGTAAGGTTTCTAATTTCCACACTGATACTCATGAGGGTCCTATTTTAACCATTCATTTAGGAGCTCATTCATTCAGCAAAATATTTATTTATTTATTTATTTATTTATTTATTTATTTATTTTTAAAGACTTTATTGATTTATTTGAGAGAGAGATAGAGAGAGCACAAGCAGGGGAAGGGACAGGCAGAGGGAGAGAGAGAAGCAGGCTTTCCAAAGAGCAGGGAGCCTGATGCGGGGCTCGAACCCAGGACCCTGAGATCATGACCTGAGCTGAAGGCAGATGCTTAACCGACTGAGCCACCCAGGTGCCCCTCGGCAAATATTTATTATCAGGTACTGTGCTATTTGATGTGGAAACAATAATGATAAAAAACAGACACTTTCTCTGCATGCCCTGAATTCATGTTCTACTGTGGTGACATATACTTACATTAAATCACATGAAAGTAAATTTATACTGTGAGAAAGAGATGAGAGGAAGTAATGCATTGTGCTACAAGATTGTAAATTAGAAAAGCTAATGTATTTAGGGAGATAGGGAAGGCTTTCTTTAAGTATATTTTATTGCCTTTTTTTAAAAAATAAAAGTTAATCAAATGAACAAAGTTTAGGAGCTGAGAGAAGCAATCCAAAGAGAAGAAAATGTAAAAACTCTTGCAGGAAGAAGGTTAGAACTTCTCCCAATATGGGTAACCAGAAGCCACCTGACCCTATGCCAGAAGGGGAAAAAACAAAAAACAAAACACAAAACAAAACAAAAACACACTAACTTGTTAGCTAAGATTGGCAGACCTTTCAGTAGTATTAGTGGTTAAATTTTTCTCTTTGACACAACCATATTATGGTGACTTTACCATCCAATGGCACCAAAGGAAGTAAGATTAAAGTTCAAGCTGAGATCACCAGTGGTGGAAATCACATTTAACACTATCCAACTACGACTGGCATTGTGATATGGGTTCTCACCATCTAGTTGTGTCTGGAAATTGCTAATTAAAAATAACATTCTTAAACTATAGTAGGACAGGATATAATTATTTATCAATACATTTTCTGCATATTCTTACCAACTAAGCATGCTTCTAAATAATTTTATTTAAGTGAACTTTCATAAAGTTATATAGTAGAAAAAAGTCATAATTCAAAATTTTATTGGGAGAGTAGCAAATATTTTATTGATGCCTCACTTAAAGGATGTTGAAAAAACATTACCAGGATTTCTGCTGGCTGTTGCTTCCTTCCAAGGCTGAGTCCAAAAGCAAGCTCTGCACCAGGCACACTTGGGGAGGGTCTCAAAGTATATTTTTTTGCATATCCTTGGCATGGGAACTCCCAGAATAAGATCATCTTCCCTTTTGACATAAATAATCCATTGCCATCAACCAAACATCCTCTTGAATAGAGTAGTTTGGGAGGGTCAGTAACAAGATGCTTCAAGGCAGACTACCTTCATTGGTGTCTATTCTATCCAACAAAATTTCACATGAACTTGTTCCACATGGGAGAGAGCGTGCTTCCCCTTACCACACTCTCCATTGGCTCTGACAGTTTATTTGCTTGTTTGTTTGTTTTGCTACTATTCAAAGTCTAGCTGAAGCAAATTTATTTACTAAGCAAGTTAAGGGCTCAACAGATGAGTAATGATTATAAGTCTCTGGAATCATGGAGAAGGGTGAGATGGTTAGTTTTTTGTTGTTGTTGTTATTCTTCTTTGTTTTACTGCAGTAAAATATACATAATGTTAAATTTATTATGTTTTCATTTTTAAGACTACAGTTTTGTGGGCAAGTTGGGCCATTGAGGCTTATATGCCATTTTGAACTAGGGGCATGAGTCCTCAAAGAGGAGGGGGAAGGTTCATAAGGCAATAAGAAAAATAGGCTTTATTCTTTCTTAAAATTCACTATGTGTTCTAAGGATTAGTGTGTTAAAAGCCAAATTTAGTTTCTTTTCAAAAGTACCATAATGTGTTAAGTTTGAAAGCTATCATCATGGACAACAAGACTGAATATAAGAAAATGGATACCCCTGCTTCTCTCTCTTTCCCCATTTTTCTCCACTTCTCTGTACCTAGTACACTGTAGGTTCTCAATAAATGTTTGTTGGATAAATTAACAAGTGAGTGGATGATATAAAAAAAACTTCCAAAGGTTTAAACAAAAATTTATGAAGGTGAAAAAAAAAAAAAGGAAGAAAACCAGACATTTGGGAATTAGATCATACAAATAGGTCATTCAGATAAAAGTTATGTCTGGTAATAGGTCTCAGAGTCGGCCCCCCCATGTAAATTATTTTGGGTAGTTAAGGGAGAGATAAAGGTTTCTTTGAGTCTGCTGTATCTTGATGGCTTTCAGCTCAAAATAATCCACATGTCAAAGTAGTATATTATGGGGTCAAGTGTTCTGCCCCCATTTACCAGAAAATAAGTAGGTGCTAAAACACACACACACACACACACACACACACACACTGCTATGGGTGTGTCAAAGGGATGTGGAAGCCAAATAATACATTTCCCAATGCCTAAAGCTGAACAATTTGATAAACAAAATAAAGTAGTAGTAGATTATAACCCAAAGTGTAAACTGTGTAGGAAAGTCCCTTGGTAATACAGGTTAATTTAACATTGACATTGATAGTTATGTTGATAGTATGTACACTTGATATGTCATGATGAAAATGGCAGTTTATTTTTGGGATCTCCTTGCCAAAAACATACAACCCCCATCTAATCATGAGGGAAACATAAGACAAATCCCAACTGAGGGACATTTTACAAAAAACAAACAAACCAGTAAAATGACTAGTACTCGAAACTGTCAAGGTCATTAAAAACAAGAAGTCTGAGAAAGTGTTACAATAAGACCCCTAGGAGACATACTGATTAATTTAATGTATTCTGGGTGGGATCTTCAGATAGAAAAAGAATGTTACATAAAAACTAGAGGGAGGATCTTGGTTGATAAAAATGATGTTTTTTAATTGTGACAAATGTATCGTACTAATGTGATGTTAATTATATAGGAAACTGCGTGTTGGAGTATTAAGAATTCTCTATATTGTTTTCACAATTTTACTGTAAATCTAAAACTGGTCTAAAATAAAAAGAAACCACTATTTTAATAAGATTCTATACAAATATCACTTTATGTATTTTCCTCCTTCATAAAGGTCAATATGACACTGTGACTGAATCACCACTGCAAATATTTGAGTAGTAAAGTTAGGCCAGAAGTCCTCCAGTTGCAGTCTTTATACATTTTCAAGCAATTGTCACATTTAAAAAATAAACTTAAAGCACTCCTTTACATTTGATTTCCTTGGTAAATCAAAGCATTAAAATCCCCCCCCCATTAGAGTGATAAGTTCAGAGATGAACGGTCAGCATGAGTGCTAACATGCATCTGATGTCAACTTGAAAATACAGAGCCATGATGAGAGGCAAGTGAGCGTTTATCTGGGATCAAAGAATTGCAACCCAGTGAGCACAGATACAGGTGGAAACTGGAAAAGTGGCATGAGGCTTTTGTAAGGAAAAAGAATGGGATGGGGCCACAGCACAGGAGTTAAGAAGAGAGAAAAAAAAATTGAGGGCTTTAACAAGCTAACCTACTCCGATTATACATTGATTGACTACTGATTCTTTCTTCAGAAAGTCCACAATCATCAGTCTTAGGATAAGGATGCCCCATTTCCTTCTCAAGTAATTGCTTAAAACAGTTGTCATTTTGCCCAATCCAAAGATTTGGTCCCAGTTTCTCCACAGTGGCTAGTCAGGCTTAGTTTTTAAATGGCACCACTCATGTCAGTTTTTCTCATTGGGAACTATAAAGAATGGGTTCTTCTTTCCCCTTAGATCTAAATCTGAGACACTAAGGCTACTACCGCTACACACATCTTGTCACCACAACGGAATAGGAAGAAACCAAAAAACCAAAAACAAAATCACAGGCAAAAGAAAGGAACACCACCGACTGAGAAAGAAGAAAATGATTTTAGCTATATTGCTTATGCCCCGATGTGGGATGATATTTGAAGTCTCTCCCTAGGCTTGTCATTAATGAAAGCGGATATATTCCTTTTACTTTGCAAAAGTTAGCTTGGGCATATGTCTATACAAGAGTCTTAACATGGGGCACCTGGGGGGCTCAGTCGGGTAAGCATCTGCCTTTGGCTCCAGTCATGATCTTGGGGTCCTGGGATCAAGCCTCATATCAAACCCCTTGAGATCCAGTCTGGCCTCTGGCTCCTTGCTCAGTGGGGAATCTGCTTCCTCTCCCTCTGCCCCTGCTCCCGCTCACTCTCTTTCAAATAAACACATAAAACCTTTAAAAAAAGAGTCTTAACTGATACAGAGAGATTTAGAGTTGAGCAAAAGAAAGAAGTTCAAGTCATTGTTCAAAATTGGTTTCCTCAAAAATCTCTGACTTTTCCATATTTAATAAAATCTAGTCAGTTTCTATTTCTCTTCTCATTTCTTCACTTCTCTTTTTTCCTACCTCCCACATTCATATTTATTTCTAATGATCAGCAAATGATGTCACTTCTGCTGTTTTTATCTCATCTTCTACCTCATGCAGCTTACTTACTTTTCTGAAAACAGAAACAAAACAAAAGCAAAATAAAACAACCCTGAGTTACCTGCAACGAATTCTGGTCACAACAATTAAAGTACTACATTTTTCACCTGCTTCTTCCTACACATTGTTGTAGATTTACTTATATTTATTTATATCCACCAATAAACTATAAACTCCCTTAGAGCAAAGACCGTGTCATATCTGAGTTTTACTATCAGTCCGGAACATACCATATTGCCTGATAAATAATATTTGTGGGGTTATACATTATTGTTTGAGAGCAGACACATAAATAATAATGTTTTAGTGAAAAGATATCTGAACAGACTTGATTTTGCTGTGATGTTGCTGTCCCTTATTTATGTAAAATAAATAATCCATTTTCTTCTTTTATGAAATAAAGTATTCAGGCAAAAAATTTTTAACTACTACAATTCTAAAATCTATGAATCCAAAAGCCTTTTCAGGCAGCTTTTACTCCTTTAGCCATAATTTGGTGACTACAGTTTTATGCAATCCAAAGTATTCCATTTTCTTCTATTCACCATTGTCCTGACAATGCAAAAAGGCTGGGGATTCCGAGAGTATTCTTAGAACAGCATATACAGTACTGTTCACTTGCTAGCTCAAATTCTCCTAGACCCAACATGGAAAATGGAAACACAATCAATGTCCTGCCATATAGTTTCCATAAGATCAAATACAAATGGTTATTCAGGAAAAGTATTATTCTTACTGATATTGAAGAAAGAGTTGGTTTTGTTTAATGCCTCCTCCTGAAGGTGGTATTAGGGAACAAATACTCCTATCCCCTTCAAGATCCTTCTAGTCAGAGTCAGAATCAAACTGACATCAGAAAGACTAACAGGATAAAATCAAATTTAATAGCATATGTACAGGGAATCCATACGGACTGGATATTCCAAAGACAGGCAAAATGAGTTATAGATGTCATTCTGAACCAAGGAGAAGGAGGTAGGGGGCCGGGACTTCAGACGTTGGAATACAATTCACAAGAACATGAAAACAGTAAATGTTTGGTAAACAAATATTTGTGGACCACTGGAAAACACTGGGACAGAGGTCTTTGATTAACTTTGCTAGGTTCCTCCCTGTCTGTCTACCATACCTAGTTTATTTCATAATGTATCTATGGTACTAGCTCTCTTCCTCGAGCACATTCTCTGTCTGAATTGTTTAAGACATTTGGGGGGGACAAGTAAAGAGCTTTCCCTGAATCTGTTGAGTTTTGATTGTTTTTTAACTCAAAATAATCTTCATACAAAGTGGCCCATTTGGGATATCCTGCCCTTGACCCCTGTAGTGGGTAGAGAGACATGGGGTAATTTATTGAGTATTTATTATTAGCATTCATAGACTATTTAAAAAATATATAGCAACAGAAAATAATCTGATGGTACCCAACTGAACAAGCAAGTACAAAGAAATGACAGTAATACATTTGATTTCACAAATGCATTTTTTAATGCATGAGATTTTTAAAATCCCATTTTTTATCTATAAAAATGGGAAAGGGAACTGTACCTACTTAGGCTTAACCTGGGGAAAGTAAATGAAATAACACAATAAAGTACTTAGAGTATGGCCTGGTTAATTGTTAGGGTTCAATACCTGTTAGCTAGTACCTCAGATGATTAAGAACAAGCACCCAGGTTTTGGATGATTTGATTTCACACCAAAGGAAAATTTTTTAAATGCCTGGAATAGTATTTACAGTATCTAGAAATAATTTCTTTACTTTGCTGGTTGCTAAATTATCAGTGCCTTTAGTGTACTAATGTGCTATTGGAGAGAAAAAATAATTTTCCCTCTACCCTTCTTGGTTCTTGGCTGATATGTACCTGTAATTAAAAAAAAGATTAATAAGAGAAAAACAAACAGAATTTTAATAACATGTATACCACCTGTATTTGGGAGATGCTTTGGAAAACTGAATAACTCCCCCAAATGTTCCAAACTGTCACCTTAAATAACATTGTCAGCTAACGACAAAAGAAGGTATTGGCGGTGAGGAGTCAGTTATGAGAGGTTAGTAGGAAAAGCACAGTAAATAAAGGCAAGGCTGTTATGCAGATTTAAGTCATTGTCTTCTCCACAGATAAGAGTTTTAGAAATTTAGAGTCATTTTTCTCTTCCTGCTACAGAGAAGGAGACACCCTAACAGATGGAGATTGTACATTTCCCGATACATGTAAATGTCTCTTACAAAAGAGTAGCTTCTCAGTTTTTAGAACTTTTCCTATGTCAGCTGTTTCTTAAAAAAAAAAAAAAATCAGCCTAAGATAATATTTATGCCAAAGAAGCATAGTTTGTAGTGATTATATTCTGCTCCCCTTCAGTGCCTAGAGCTTCTGGAGAGCTATGGAATATACATACATAGATTTCCTACATGTGTTTATTCAAAACCCATTTTGTTCAGAGCATCCAAGAATTCCTTCGAATACATTTAGGACATTCTCACTAGAGGAATGGATGGATAACATATCCTTAATAAAATCCATCAAAGATCTTATTTCTCTCAGCCAATTTTTAAAAATTTAATTACAGTGAATTCGAGATCACACTTCATTTCAGTGACAGGAGTTCACATAGCCCATCTGGCATTTGACCATATAATCATGTATTGTATTAATCAGTACAATTTAGGTAGGATAACCATTCTCTTGTGAAAAATTAAGGGTCTAGTAAGCTACTTCACTTCTACTAAAAATAAGAACCAAACTAGTATCCATAAACAGGGCCAGAATTTGTTTCATAATACAATTTAGATTTTACCCCAACAGGAGAAAAAATTCATCAATAGCAAAATGTCCACATCAAGAACAAATTTATAGAGTAAGTAAAACTAAGCTATGTCATAACATTAGATGTGGAAGATGAAGAACTGGTATAAAAATGACCTCGAGTAAATTTTATGGATTTCAGTATCTGCCCTAGATTATAAAACTGGCCAAAATGTCTTAATACTTTTCTTCTTCCCTAGTGTATACAAATTTTGGAATCCTTCATAACCAGAGTTACATGCTTTATTGGTATTTTGCAGGTGGCATGTCTACTCAAGTTTAACTTACAGTATCACCCATTTTTAACTCTGTTCCTCCTAATTGATTTATCTTATAAAGTGTTTGAAATTGAAAATAGTTTATGGATTGAATCTATGGTTTTCAAACTCCTGTGATTTGCTATTCAATGCGGGATCCATGGCACGGGAACATTAGCCCCATCTAGAAGCCTATTAGAAATGCTGAGTCTTTTTTGGCCCCTTCCTCAGAAACACTGAGTCATACTATACATTTAATAATATATCTAAATAAGACATATGTACATTGAAGTCTGAGAAGCACCACTTATTAAAAATTCAGATTCTTGAGTTGCATAAGCAGAGATTCTGTTGCAGTAAGTTCCCAGTAGTGTCTAGGAATTTGCAACTAATCGCCCTAGTTGAAGAGAACTCTGGTGGTCCAGAGACAACACTTTCAGAAACATGAGCTTATTGTGAGGGTCATCCTAGGTGTATTAAAATAAATATGTAGGGGAGTCTAGAAACTCAGCTTTCTAAGCTAAACTAATGCATCTCAGATGGAATGCACAGTACTCCCAGAGCTGGGGGAATGGTTTTAGCTGAGGCTGTTTTCCTTAATGTTCTACACTTCTTGTACTGATACAGAAAGCCAGCTCAGGGGCAGTGGACATTATAGGCCCAGGCTCAGTCTGAGCAAATGCACAATCTACTTTGATGGAATTTGTCATGTGCATTTTGTTCAATTAAAAGGAAGGCTCATGGGCAAAACAAGAAAGAAGCTTGTAATAACATTCAGTTAAATAACAATCCCATTTTTGGTTCACCTCTATATCTACTCTGATCTTGCCTTTTATTTGGTTCTCTCCTTTAGCCAATCTATGAGGGACCCAGGAAAGTTTTCTGTTGTTTTGAGTTAGAAGCACCTGATTTGATACTTCCCTTATCATAAAAAACCATGTAGTCATGAGAGTAACACAGAGGTGAGGGAGTAAATTTCCCCTCAAGTGTTGTAAAAATGTGATACTATTAATTCCCAGTCCCAACCCCACCCCAAAGCAAATTAAAACTGCAGTGTTCGTTCACTTCTGGCAGGAACATAAATTGGTACAACCCTCCTGAAAAGCAATTTGGCATTATGTTTCAGAAACCTTTAAAATGCCCATACTCTTTAAACTAGCAATTCCCTCTCAAGTAATTCTTCCTAAGGTGATGCGAGCAAAGGTTTATGTACAAAGACCTTCATGGCTATGTTATTTGTAGGAACAAAAAATGGGACATTACCTTATATTCAATAATAGAGGAGTGGTTAAATATTGTGGTAGACATATGGTGGGGGCATGAGCGATTATGTTAAAATATGACAGACTTTGTAATTAGCAAAAAGTTGAACCGGTGTCTTCTCTAAATGGGAGAATGAAAGCTTGCGTGGATGTGGGTTGGATAAAGCAGAAAGCTAGTGGAAAGAACACAGGGTTTGAGTTAAGAAGAACCATGTTCTAGTCTAGGCTCTAGGATGTACAAACTGTGGGACTAAATCTAGTAATTTAATCAACTCCAAGATCCAATTTTTTTTTTACCTGAATCATGTAAACACAACCTAGCTTAAATGTTTTTATGTGGCTGAACATCTAAGCTGGCCAAACATCTTCCATATATGAAAGCTTATTTTAGCTACCGTGTTATGTAAATGTTAGTTGAATGATCATGCTTATGAAGATTTAGAACCCAGAAGGAAAACTTTAGGTTGGGAGAATTTGTAGGATACAGGAGTTCTGCCAGTGATACTGGGAAAACTTGACAAAGTATAGATAAACTAAAGAGAGATCTTTATTACAATATTCTGACACTTATCAGGGCAACTGATGGTAGCAAGGAATATGTCCCTGAATATGGTATGTAAGTGTTCAGAACAAACATGCCCATTTTCTCCACTTTTGGTCTATATTCTTGTGTTATATTTGATTATATTTGCAACATTCAAAACAGAGGTATGATTTAGGCCTGGTTCAGGTTACACGTGACTATAGTTAACAATACCGCATTGCATACCTGAAATGTGTTAAAAAAGTAGATCTTAAATGTTCTCACTACACACACACACACACACAGACACATACACACAAATGGTAACTATATGAGGTGTTGAATATATTAACTGTCCTCATTGTGGTAATAATTTCACAATATATACATACATCAAATCATCACATCATATACATTAAACTTACACAATGTTGTATATCAATTATATCTCAATAAAGCTGGGGGGAAAAAAGGAAAATGCTGAGGATTGGGCACATGACCCAACCAGAGAAAATAGTTTACAATGACTCTTTTGTTTAGGTTGTTGAAAGAAAAGATTGCCAGCTTTCTGCCACCAGGGTTAAACCTTGAAGCACATACTTGGAGCTCCTCCCGGCCAGTTTGTTATCATGTAGCACCTGGACCTAAAACCAATGTAGGGGAGAGATGGGTTCTTGTGACTTCATTTGAATTAAACCTTCCTCTGCATCCAGCCTTCCTTGGTATTTGAATAAGCCAGTAAAAATGTTTCTATCACTAGCCAATTTGAGTTTGTTTTTCACCCCACCAAGTGTCTTAACTGATAATATAATATATAAATGCTAGTTATTATTAAATGCATTGTTTTCATGCCACATAAATGTAAAAGGACATTCCTTTCAAAAACATAGTATCTGTTAATATAGTGAATGATTTGATGATCAATTTGTGGAACATAGAAATATAAATTCATCAGCAGACACTTTTTACAAATAAATATCCAGAAAAGCCCAGTATAACACCATATGACAAGTTATAAAATGATTGAAGACACTAATTTTGCTTATATTTAAGAAATCAATAAAATTTCTTAAAAAGAAATTTTCTTAAAGAAAATAAGAGAAAACAAGGGATAAATTAACTTAGTGACTGTATTATAAATCACTTGGGAGACTCTCTGATCCAGTGGGAAGGTTTATGACTATTTCTGTTGCACGTGAATCAGCATCTCTGAAATTCAGTTTCCCTATTGGAAATCATGTGATGATGAAAGTCCTCAGTGTTTGAGTTTGTTCACGTGAAGTGCAGAGGGCAATGCCAAGCATACGTGCAGCAGCCACTGCTAGGTACTCGATGAGTTTTAATCTTCTCATCTCTTTCCAGCAGTGCTGTAAACATGTGATATTCTGACATTTGGAGGAAATCTTAGAACTCATTTACTCTTCTATTAATTCTGTATCTTCTCCCAATACAGCACTTACACAATATTCTAAAAGGATAAAAAAATTCAATATATACTTGTGGAAAGACCTTTCACATTTGAAATTCACTAAAAATGTATTGACAGCTCACATAAAACTGGTAGAATTTTCTTATGGATAAATGCGGATTAAGCTATTTGAAATGAAAAGTGTATATTTCTCCAGAGGAAACAACTTCATAGCAGGGTGCTTCAGACGCTGATAGCAGGCAAAGGGCAGTTAGACTCTATGAGTGATCTGGAAGAGATAGTAGACAGCGAGGTGTTCAATTTCTGCTGATCACCACAAATTATTTAGGTTAGTGAAAAAACATGCGGGATTATGAGGAAATCCAGAAGGATCTAATTAAACGGGGCGATTGGGCAACGTGATGACAGATTAAATTTAGTGCAGATAAGTGCAAGGTAATGCATATTGGGGAACATAATTTAAACTTCCCATGCACACTGATGGGTTCTGAATTAGCCTGAACCTCTGAGGGAAAGCATTTAGAAGTCATTATGGATGGCTCAATGAGAAAGCTGCTCAATGTGCAAGAGCATTTAAAGTAGCCAATAGAACACTTGTAGGTACTAATTTGAGCATGTGGAAAAATATGAAAACTATTAACATGAAATCGCATAAATCAATGGAAGTCTCATACTTAGCTATATTTATTTCAGGTGCTTTGTCAGAAAACGCTCAGGAACAACTGACAGTGTGTTCAATTGTTAAATTAAAAGTGGGCAAATAGATTGTGTATTTGTTTAGGAATACAATAGCAGCAAGACACAGATTTAATAGGCTCAAAAAATAATGAGTGGTTCAGCAAAAATCTTTGGAACATTTCTTTTCAATAAGTACTTAAATATGAGGGTAAAATGACATTGGGGAACGAAAATCTACATTTTAACAGAAATACCTTTAATATGACTCAGAATCAATCTGTAATTCACTATTGAAGTAAATCTTTGAGGCAAATAGCTTGGCAAGATTCGCAGGGATTAGATATTTATATGACTACGAATAGCATTCGCAGCTCCTCGCTACACCAGGTTCAGATGTTGCAGCATATATCACTCCCTTTGCTCCACGGTTAAAGAAATTATCTCAGAGGCTCAGGGGAGATTTGTGTTTCTTAGTTTAATAATGTAATTCATAAATGACTGGAAAAATAATGTAACAATTGGCCATTACATTATTTATTTTAAAGAAAACTATTTTAGGTGTCATTCCATATGAATTTATATTTTAAAAAATAACTCTGCAGTCATGTATATATAATCAGGGATCAAATTGCTAATGTAGGTATTACCCACCTTGTTATAGGGATTGTGGCAAAAATTTCAATTAAAAAATAACTAAATAAATATAAATGTAAAAATTGTATTATTGTTATGGTTCATTCCTTTGATAAATATGTATTAAGCCTATACTTTGTTCCAGGACGTATAGAAGTTACTAAATACATAAAATAAATAGTCCTTACATATCATAAAGTGGATTACAAGCAGAATATTTAAAATAGGTGGTAAGTTTATATTACAGGACCAGTGATAAAATATTTACAGAGTTCAAGCATAGTAAATGGACTAGTCCAACCTACTTCAGAGAGAAAATAATTTTTGAGACAAGAGCTGAAAGATAGCATTTTTTGTCAAGAGAGGAAGAGGGTATTCAGATCAGGGAAAGCAGTCTGAGAAAAACCAGAAATCGGGTGTTGCAGGTTTTGAGGAACTGCGTACATCAGTAGACTGGCTCATACACTGCAAGTCTTAATACTATGGTTGTTTTCTTATAAAACTTAATTTGGAAAGACTGGTTTCAGATGAAACCACTAAAAATCAAACAT
This sequence comes from Ailuropoda melanoleuca, assembly GCF_002007445.2. Taxonomy (NCBI): domain Eukaryota; kingdom Metazoa; phylum Chordata; class Mammalia; order Carnivora; family Ursidae; genus Ailuropoda; species Ailuropoda melanoleuca. The sequence continues at coordinate 51,318,325 of NC_048219.1, read as the reverse complement.
GTTAATTAAGACAATGTTCATGGCCATGTTTTAGCAGTTCATTGTTCTACTCCGCCAAAATATCTACATTGACATCTGTTGAAAAATCCTGGTTGAGAATGTACACTCCTCAGGCCCTTTGTCTGGTGTTGGCCTGGGGGCCAGTTTGGAGATAATTACTAAGGTTTTCTAAACTTGAATAGTATTCGTCTGGGGAACCCTGTATCCCAGGTTGACTTTAAAAAGCAGCATGTCCAGGGTGAGAAACCAGTATTTATCCCAGGTGTCACAAGGAATTCCCTCATTGACAACTTTGGAAATAACTCCTTTAGTGTTTACCAGAGTACTGTTTACACATGGCTATATATCCTCTTGTAGAAAACCGGTAGAGACTGACATTATACTCAATACATATACCACTTACTTTGGTAATCCATTTCTGAAAATCAAATGTTCTGTGAAAATATGCTAGAAGCCAGTTTCCCTTAAAAAAAAATAATGTTTATGTCAATCACAAATCTAAATATGAAAGAAATGCGTCATAAAATACCTGTATACGTACATAAATAACCACATTGGGAAATGAAATGCTTAACACAATCACTTACTGATTACCAAAAAATAATATGGTTGTTAACAAATTGTTGACTTTTATAGTGTCACATCTTCTTTTCCATTATAATGGCTTTTCTCATTCATTTTGTTTCATTCTCCATTACTTTCTCCGACTGTTTCCAAATATTTTGAATTATCTGTACAAAACTGGGTAATATCAAGAGCCAAACGTTAAAGGCATTATAGGAATGTGTTCCAGAAAAGCACACGCTGACAGAGTAACTCGCAGAGCATGACACTGCGAACTCAGAGCCATTTTTATAACTTGTCCAAGCAAATACGACATCCTACCAATTACATCTGTAATGTAATTTGAGACTTACCTTTGCACATCCTTTTGCTTAAAACGTAAACTCTGGGGGTATGGGTGTCGTCATACATTCATGGGCCAAAATAGTGGTGTTGAAAATCTGTGTCTTCTGTAGAATTTGGCTATTAAAACTCAAGCAGTATTGGAGAGAATAGGCAAATCTTCTCTTCAGAAGAACCCCGTATGTGTGGGCTGTGCATAGTGGCTTCCTTCCAAAGAGAACTTTATGGAAAGAAGGAAAAAAAATAGTAATTTTATAGTAGAGAAACTTGGCGAACACTGCCTCAGCCAGGTGATTTGGTCAATGTCAACAGTGATAATACTAATGTTGACAGCATGAGGCTTTAATGTGATATGATGAAACTGGTATTTTACCTCTGTGGCCTTCCTCCCTAAAACCGATAACCCAGTGTCGGCATGAAAAAGACATCAGACAGACCCCAGGGGAGGAACATTCTACAAAATATTTTGCCCATTTTCCTCAAAACAGTTCAGGTCATCAAAAACAAGGAAGGCATGACAAACTGTTAGAGGCTAGTAGTTTGGGCAATATGACCACTAGATTTAATGTGGTATCCTGTATGGGATTCTGAAACAGGAAAATGACAGTAAATATTGAATAAATCTGAAACAAGTATATAATTTAATTGATAACTTATTATTATTGGTTTGTTAGTTAGGACAACTGCCCATTGTAATGTAAGATAATCACAGGAGGACCTGGGTGTGAGATACAGAAGCACTCCCTTCGCACCCTTTCTGTGACTCTGAAACTATCCTGAAATACAAAGTTTGCCGGGAATGGCCAGCAATCCCTGTACTGAGGGATGAAAGATTACTCCAATTTTGCTGTGAAAGAGAGGAGAAAGCAAGGGGGTCAATGCTCAGAGACGAAGACCCTTTGCCCTTCTTTGCTCCCGCTTTTGTTGATCCTTCAGGATACTCACAAATCCTTATCACTGTTTCTCAAGCACTTGATATGTGATGCGGGATCTTACCGGAACTGGGAGGATCTGTTTACCGGAAAGATACAATATGCTAATCTGCGTGTCCTGCTAAACCTAGCCTAAGGGACAATGCCTACACTCTTAGATCCGAGGCGGCTGTCTGGGCTAAGAAAGCTTCGAAAGCTTGAGGGAAGGCAACTCCCCAGGGCGTTCCTGGCGCAGAATGGTCACTCAGGCTCTGGCATTCCAAAGGCTTCAGCCCTTCTCCGGAAACTTCCCTGCCCCTAGTGGCCTCCGTGTTACATTTTAGCAAGCCAGCTATTATGACTGATTTCATGCTCTATATTAACCCCAACAAAAGTTTATTTAAAAAAAATAAAGGGACAGTTTACAGGAATACTTGTTTTTGGTTTGGCATTTCTGTGCATCTCAAGCATCTTCATGCTATAAGCCCACCTAGAAGGTTTACAAGACCAAGTGAGCAGGGCTAAGTGTGTGTGATGGAGGGGAGTGGTCGGGGGTGAGGAGCATGTTGTCAGAGAAAGACCAGTTGTGCCAAATCAACAGGTCACCCGTTGCACCTTTTGTTCACCTCAAACTTTCGTGAGGTTAGCTAGAAGATACAATCTGAAAGCCAGAAACAGCACTACCTTCTAAACTGTAAAATGATCATGACCTTTCAGTTCCTTAAATTAGCCTTTTGTCTATAAAATCCAGACCTTACTGATTTGGAGCAACTCTTTTGTATACAAGCTTAAAGGCTAGACATGAAAAGCCAAGGCCTGAATTCATTTGAACACATTCATTTGTTAAATCTTTTCACCTTGGAAACTTGCTTCACCTCCTAAACCTCAGTTTCTTCATCTGTAAAAATGAGGGTGATATGAATTTCTAATGTAGTTATGAGGATCAACCATATACAGTTTGTTAAATTCTTAGTGCGTTGCCCTATGTTTAAGATAAGTGTGTTAAATTGTGCTACTCTACTAATTTTTATTGTCTGCTTTTTGATATTACTCAATAGAAAAGTTAATTTAACCTATATTCCCAAATCCATAATGCTTATTTGATAAGTGTAAGGTATAACATTATGAAAATATTTTTCCTCCCCCTTAGTTTTACATGTTAATTTATAAAACTTTTAATGGGTACTTATAGCCATATTCCCATGGTTTTACACATTAATTTATAAAACTGTTAATGGGTGCTTATATCCCTATAAGTAAGCCTAAACTTAGATATTCATATAGACATAGAGTTGCATCTTTACATAAATCACAGAGGGAGACATTAACATCCTTCACGATTCTTTTTCTAATGGTTAAGTAATCTGCATTTACTTCTTCCATGTCCTAAAATATAACTGAGTCTGGAGGATCTTGCTGTTTTAATGGAATTATGTAATCACAGATCCTCATAATTGGAAGTGTCTATAAAATCAACCAATTTGATCTATTAATAATAATAATAGCTACTTTTTTTTCAGAGCTAACTATGTGTAGTCCTTGTGATAATTATTTTACGGTCTCTCATTGAATTTCAGTTAAGCTTCACAACACCCACAAAGGTCATTAACTTCATTTTTCAGTAGAGGAATTTGAAGCTTGGAGATGTTAAGTATCTAGCTCAAGTTACATAGCTATAAAATGTCTTAACTTGGACTTAAATGTAAGTCCCTCTGTCTGTCTCTGTGTCTTTCTCAAAACGGTGGTCTTAATCATAATGCTGCCTGTTTCCTGCTAGTTTTCCTCTATAATACGTATGTCAAACAGTATTCCTATTGATCTTTTCCCATCCTGCAGGGTTGCAAAACTCATTACTTGTAGAGACAGTTTATTCCATCTTTGGACACTTTTGTTCTTATGCTGGAATTGTCTTCCTGTAGTTTATAATAATAGGCTCTGGTTCTACCCTGGAAGAGATAATTCACTATACCACTCATAGTAAATCAACACAATAGTGTTTGGTTAACAACCACAGTTAAAAAAAAAAAAGTTCTTAAAAATTTACAAACAATGAAAGGATATATCCCTATTTTAAAGTTTCCTTAGCAAAGCTTCTCAAGCTGGGAGCAAATGCTTGAGGTATAGAAATTTGAAAATATGTTTCAGTGTTCATCTGAAGAGAAGGACAAGGCTGAGTTAGCCATAAATATGATGTAAACATCAGTTGTAATAGTGCTAAGATAAATGTGAACCAGATTACAGGAGACATGCTGGGAAAGGAAGATTATCAAGGTAGTAAAGTTTTATAATTTCAGAGGGAACAAGTGATGAGGAGAACAAAAAAATAAGCTCTAGCTTAGATGGTGAAGGGAAATAATGCAAAAGTTTCCTTAAGTAGAGAAGTTCAGGAAAGGGTAATACCGTTTAATTAAGAATGCTAGGGGAAATCTCTAAGAAGTGTAAAACAATAGTGCTGAAATTTTGTATTACCATTAAAACATCATAAGTAGCATGAAAAATCGCAGCTATGAAAGAAAGAAAAATATTAAAAATCAATGAGAGGACAAAAATATGCTTGCAAGTTCTGATTCTAGTATACTTGATAACCCATATTTATACAAAAACTAGTAAAACTGTTCATTAAAAATGACAACTGTCCTCCATGAACAGCTTAATTTGTTGTAAGTATGGATAAAATATATATTAAATAATATACATAAAAAGATAAAGATTATATATAATACATATAATATATAGCATATGTGTATATATAATATAAATATATGTTATTTTTATCAGTCACAGTCTAAGCGGACAAAAAGAAACTATTCTAACTACTTCAAATAGAAGGAATTTTATTCAACCATACTACCTCCCCTCCTCTGTAATCTTATCCAAACGCATGCCTTACAATATTTAACTTGCAAATTTCTCACTGAAACCTATACTCTTCCTCGAAATGCAAACTCATGTATCCTACTAGCACCCAACATCTCCAGTTGGTTGTCCTAAATATAAATTGTTCTAAAATTAACTTGTTCTAAAGAGAACATTTTATTCTATCTCTAAATCCGCTTCTTGTAGTCTCTTCCACCTCTTCTTATTGATTTTGCTTTTTCTGTACATCTCAAAAAGCCAAACACTCAACCATAATTCTTTGTTCTTAATCCTCTGCAACAAATCTATTAATTAACATGGCCTTTCAGCTCTACTCCCGAACTATATGTGGAATATAAGAATTTTCACCTCTGTTGCTCCCAATCTCAGTCAAAACTCCTCATCCACTGGGTGTTGTATGTAAGTGGTGAATCACTAAATTTTACTCCTGACAACAATATTACACTATATGTTAACTAACTAGAATTTAAGTAAAAATTTGGGGGGGAAAAAAACCCTCATCTCTCAGTAGGATCAGTGCAATAGCTTGTTAACTAATCTATTTCCATTCTTGTCTCTTTACAGACCATCCTTCACACAGTAGCAAGAGTAATCTCTAAAATGTAATTAAGATTATGTAACTCTCCTGTTTATGATTTCCTATTACACTTAGCATTAAATTCAAACTCTTTAATATGATCTATTAAAAAATACAAAGATAGTCAATATCCTATAGGTAGTTTTTCCCTAATCAGATTTTTTTTGTCTGGTCATAGAAACAATAAATCACTAAAGTTACTTATCCATATATAGGTCTCTTGATCTAAAGGCCCCTATTGTCTTCTTAAACTCAGTATTTTTTTTTTAAAGATAACTTCTTAAAAAACCAAAAGCACTTTAAAGGCAAGCAGTGCAGCCCCATATCTTAAATTCCTTGAGAGAGAGCCTAGCAGTGGAACTTGAACCAGTTCTCCATTAACAGAGATATGCCTTTATGAAAAGCAAAAAATTAAGTTTGTTGGTTTTCCAGCTATCATTTTCAGCACCTAATGATGCAATTCCAAGGACTTCAGGCCCAAAAGCAATCTCACCCCCAACCCCATATTAAAAGCAAAGAAATATCAAATGGAGATGAGAGAATTACGTGAAAGATGACCTGTGACTGTGGCCTGCTGCCACTTGGCAGGACAATCAACATGCATGGGGGGTTAAGCTATATAAACTCAGCTGAATTGAATCAGCTGTCTTAATGGGCCAGAAAATCAACCAGTCTGAGTGAAAAATTCACTTGAAATGGTCGACTAGCGCTAGTTGAAGAAGCAACTGAAATTTGTGGAATCCTTAAAATGCCCCAAACTAGGAGGGGAAAACAAAAAAAGAAAAAATATATATATTTTCCAATTTCCATTTGAGTGCTTGACATAATCTAGACATAGCCTTGGGTTCTAAACCAAACACACACACACACAACAATTGCATCTCCTTAATCTCTAAAAATATCCTTTAAATTCTCAGTGATACCCATCACCATGTAAACCAAGGGCAGAGGGACCATTACTGTGAACAACTTATGTTTTTACTTCAGGAAGAATTAACTCAATGTCTTACATATTTCTAAGTATCTTCCTTTATTATAATAATACATATTACTATAAACACTTCACTTTTTATATTGAGTTTTCACATGCAATATCCCAAGACTTTTTAAATTGGTTATGCTTATTGTTCAGAAGAGAAACCTGATGCTCAGACATGATAAATGATTTGTTCAAAACCACACACATGTAGAATGATGAAGCTAGGATTCAAATCAAGGCCTTTGGAAAAATCTATCAGGTCACATTTTTTCCTTCAAAATCCCCATTCTTAATAATCAGAAACTGTGATAGTTTCTTAACTGTTTGCCTACAAATACATAAAGCCAGGCTGTAATGCCCATCTATTAAGCAGGCCTCACTATAAGAATCCATTAATTTAGTAAGTGAGTTGTAGAATTAACTGTGATTTGATAGTCGAAGAAATTCTAAGAAAAGCCCATATCTACCATGACTTAATAAAACCAAAAGAAGGAAGAAAAGCCCTTGTGCACGTAGGTGATTTTTCCTACATTATGCATTTGTATATAGATAAAATTCTTAACAGCTGCCACAGTCTTTCATTCTGAAAAGCCTCAAAATGCTTTGCAATGAATCAAGTTCTATCTTGAATAGAGTAAATAAATAGTTCATTTTAGTAGAAACCATATCGTCACTACATCAGCAATTCGCATTTAAAAATGTTCATTACTTATTCAGCTATTTGAAAGATGGTATTAAAGAGGAGCTATTTTGTCATTTTTTTTCATCTACAACCCTTCATCTTTAAACCTATAACATTTTGTGTTTTAAGATATCAATTACCATTTTAAAATGTGCCAGTCTATCTTGAATTTCTCAGCAAGTTTCTAGGCCAAAGAAAACACTAATCCTTTCAATTTATTGGGAATCAATGTTTAATCCTCTTTTTTGTTCTCATACTTATTACAAATCATAAAGAATTCTGAGTGTCAGTTTAAGAAGTGAAAGCCTTATGTAATATTCCTATTACTTATTGATCATTTTAAATTAAAAATTTTAGTACTTTCTATTTGAAAAGTAAAACAAAAAATTATGTTTCACATAGAAATGCTTCCAAAACATAATAAGAAGAGTGTGCTTATGGGAATGTTTCATACTGATTTTAAAATCCATAAAAATGAAGATTCCATTATTAATTAAATTCATGATGATTATTTCAAACCTTCATAATAGGCAAAATAACCTTTAGTTAACTTTACTACGAATGAAGAACTTGGAGAATATGCTGATAGATATTTGAAAGCAAACTCTGAAATAGTAAAAATATTTAAAAATTATTTTGTATATAGCCTTTTCAAAACGTTAAAGCTCCATAATCCTTTTGAAACTTCAGATAACAATAATTTCTTCATATGGCTCAGAGTCTCTCAAAAGTGCCAAATTAATCTAGTATTTTATATTTCTATAAAATACTAAGCTATCACAATATATCTTCCTTAGATTGATATACTTCATTTTAAGTGAGATTCCAAATAGACATTCATTTTTATTTTTTTTTAATGTTTCTTTATACACATACATATATTTTTTATGATGACACATACATTAGATCATATTATTCCTTTGTCTATTCTCTAAACAAATATTTATTAATTACCAACCACATGTCCAGCATGGTTTAACATCAGAGGACAAAGTGTACAAAAATACCGTCTCTTCTTAAACTCCATTTTAGAATGGAGAGCAGACAATAACAGAAACCAAAAGGAAAAATAGAAGTTATGTTTATGGTAATAAAAACGCTGTGGATAAAAATAAAGCAGGGAAGGGGGAAGATAATGGGACACAACATCATAAACCAATGTGAGGATCTTGATTTTTGCACTTATGCAGATGGGAAGCATACAGAGGGAATTGAGGAGAGAAAGACACATCTGACAATTCCATCCATTATGTTACAGACAGAACTGAAGTATGGAAGAGCAGACAGGACTATTTAATTGATGTTGCATACTATTGACTTCTACGAGTCAGGTGGCAGTGGAAATATGAAAAGTCAGATTATGAATATATATGGAAATCAGGATATATAAGATTTACTGATGATTAAATATGGGATCTAAGAGGAAAACAAGCAAAAGCAAGGATAAAGTGATAGCATTGTCAAGACTGCAATGGAGAAGTTGTTTTAAGCCTCAGGACTAGATGGAATAACCTAGAGAATGGATATCAGTAGAAAACACAACAGGTCAGACATTTTAGTATGGAACTCTCTGGCATTGCAAGTCTAGTCGGATGTGGAAGAAGGAGTTGCCGGATCAAAAGACAATCTATTAGTAAGAATTCAATCCTGGAACCCAAGAGAAAAAAGTGTTTGAATAAAAGGAAATTATTTAATAAGTTACATAGTATTAATTGGTCAAGTAAGAGGAAAATGAAAGATTGGCCGTTGGATTCATCAATATGAAGGCCATTCTGAATTTAACAAGAGCATACTTGGGGATGTGGTAGAGAACATGAATAGGGCCTTGTGGAATTTTGCTCTAAGTGGGGTTGGGGTGTGGCTGAAGGTAGCAATAGTCTCAAAAGAGGTTGGGAAAGAGAAAAAAACATGATGAAGACTACAGAAAGAAAATTGTTGGGATGCTTTTGTTACAGAGTTCTTATCTCACAGAGTCAAAGGATGAATCTCGAGGACACAAAAGGGTGAAGTGATAGTTTATCAAGTGAAAGTGAGAACACAAAGGAAAAGAGCTCTCCAGAGTGAGAGGGGTCCCAAATGGGTTGCCACTGTGCACTTTTATTGGCAGTTTTTTATTGAGAACTGACTAGGAAGCTTGTGGCCTGGAAATTCTTGTGATGTCTTGGTTTGAGCAAGGACTATTGATAAACATCCTTAATGGCTTACTTCTTCTTTGAGGTCTGGTCATTTTCTGTGGTTATGATGTAACAGTCATAAAAACATCCCCTGACGTCCAGGACAGGGTGGTCTGGTTTGTTCCCTTATCTCTTGTTTTGCTCTGTCTCAGCATCTCTGCATGCCAAGAATAGTTCCAGAGCCTAGTCAGGGGCTTCCTACCTCTTCTTGCCTATACCCCAATCCTTCCCTACTCACATTTAGTATTTGAAAGAAGATGGATTTTGTGGACAAGGAGGAATTGGCTATTGCTAGGAAGATGGATAAGACAAAAAACAGATAGTAAGGGAACAAGCATATATGCTTGGCAGGTTTTGATATGTGTGGGTCTGTATTCTATGTTTTAAAATTATTTAAAATTTATTTTAGGGAGAGAGAGAAAGAGAAAGAGAAAGAAAGCATGACTGGGGGAGAAGCAGAAAGGGAGAGAGAGAGAGAGAGAGAATTCTCAAGCAGACACCTCACTGAGCACGGAGCCCTCTGTGGGCTTGATCCCAGGACCCTGAGATCATGACCTGGGCTGAAATCAAAAGTCAGATAATTAACCCACTGAGCCACCCAGGCACCCCAGATCTTTATTATATTTTATTATTCTTTGTATAATTTGGTTTCATGTAACTTTTATCATTAGCTGCTCACTATCATATTTCTTCTTTTCCACCTTCATCAACACAGGAGCAACCCTCCTTCTTCCAGTTTGTATCTTGAAAAAAAATATACACTTATACAAAGGCATAAACTCAATAATTATTTATTTAACAGAAATAGGGTCACGTCTATACATGTTTATGAAGCTTATTTTTCTCCCTACACATTTTATGGAACTACCATAGCTCAACTCATTCTTTTAATGGACTTTTAATATCCCCTGGAGTTGTACCAAAATTTGTTCATTTTCAGCTAATAAGCATACTCATTTTAGCAATTTCAAACAATGCTTCTACATGCATAATCATTTGTGCTCACTTTGCCATATCTGAAGATTGAATATTTTCCAATCCCAGAATGGGATTGTGATATAAGAAATAATTTTTATTTTAACATTAATGTTTATTTAAGGACTATTTTCCACCCAAAACCTGTAAAGTCCACATTACACCAGCAATGTTTTAATTATTTTAGACATAAAATGATATATCAATTACTTTATTTTGCATTTTCTTGGATACTGTCAAATTTGAACAACTACTTAAATTTTGTACCCTTTTAGGTTTGCTTTCCAGTAAATTACCTATACTTCACGGAAAAAATCATGTTCATTTTTCTGTTGTATGATTTGTCTTTCTTTGGACACTAGATATTAACCTGTTGCCATTAGTGTTAAATATTTTGTAAGATGAGTCATTTATGTCTTAATATTTAGAATTGTTCCATATATAGTTTTCTATAATCACACAGGTGTCCCAGCTTCAGGGAGGTAGGTCAGTCAACATTTCAACTCCATTTGTGCAATCGTCACTAAGATTAGACGTGTTCATAAAAGCCTTATGCCAAGACTTTCCTCCTTCCTTTATCTTTGGGACAATGGCTTCCTGTGTTTTCCCTCTTTTATGTTCTACTCAGGTGTCCAGAGGTTCCTCCTAGGCCTTTGCACAGCATAAGGAGAAAAGAGAGGAAGTCCCACCAAATGTCCTTGTCAAGAACCCAAAGCATTTCTTGAATGCAGCTGATCTTGGTCCCCAGAAGCTATTGTGACTCTGTGAAATATAGATTGAAATTGAGAGTGCAGTATGTAGCTATATTCAAGCCACCATACTCAGATAATCTCCTTACATACCCCATTGTCTAAAATATATATTTGTTTAAGCCACTCATAAAGATTTATTTTTGAGAAATTTCATCTGTTAATACCCTTATTATTATGTTCACAATTCCTATGTCTTAAGGAGAAAAGCTGACTTAAAGTTTATTTTTTCAAATGTGTTTTTCCAATTGGATAAGAGTTCTGGATATGCAAGCAAATGAAAATATAATGTAATATGCTTTTTCTGGGATTACTTATGGCAGGACTCCTCAAATTTAAGTATCTGAAACCTAAAAAGCTAATGCATAGATGCCTCATAGAGTGTGATATCATTACAAGATTTTTCAGGTTTTTTCTCTTGATTTACTTCTTCCGTTATTAATTCGTTCAATAAATACTCTGAATCCCACTGTTAAGCAAAAACCAAAACCAAAACCAAACCAAACAAAAAATTATTCTAGACCCTAGTATACAGAATTCTAGACCCTAGGTATACAGCCTTTTTGGAAGAGATAGACATTACACAAATAAACAAATATAAATATAAAATGAAAGTATAACGATAATTTAAATTGCGATGTGTTAATGAAATTTAAAAAAGGTCATTTGACAGAGATAAACTGATCTTGCAAAAAAGTAAGCATTTAAATTGGAATCTAAAGGATAATCTAAAAAAATGCAAGAATATTTGCAAATCATGATCCCCTTTTACCTGTGGACTAACTTAATATTTTATTATCATTGGTTTTATACATGTTTACAATTGTGCTGTTGACAGTTATGTAGAGAGAGATGAATATGGATACATATGATATACATGCATACACACACATATATACAATAATATATATACACATACATAGAAATAGTTATGTGCACATATGTTGTTAAAATATATGTTTACATGCATAAATATTTGTGGTTACAGCAAGGATTAAATCAAATAATATAAGTAAATAATAGCTAAAGTGCTTGAAACAATGTCTAGCACAGAGTAAGCACCATGTGGACATTTTAAATATAAACAGAGAAGTAATAATTTGTTATAGTTCAATTAGAAATAAAAGGCAAAAAAAGAAAAGAGAGAAATGCTGAAAATAAGCAAAAAAGTGCCTAAATGCCCATGGAAAATTTATAAAATATTTATTATCCTTTACAAAAAATTCCAACTTATGTGTGTTTAAGTGCATCACTCCATTTCATTTACCTAATGTGCAAATATCATGTAGATTTTATGCAATAATATCTGGTAGAGCAAATAGGTGAGTGAAAATGCTGTCCTCTGCACATTTCTAGTCATTTTTTTTAAACATAACACATAAACAGAAAAGTTTATAAATCTTTAGCATACAGCTTGTTATATCTAAAAGTAAGCATATTTGTAGACCATTACCCAGGCAAGAAATAGAACATTAACAAAGTTCAGAAGACTGTCTCATGCTCCCTCCTACTCCTTGTCTCCCAGTGGAACCACTCTTCTGGCTTCTATTACAGTAGATCACCCTTGTCTGTTTCTGAGCAGTGTGGGAGTGGAGTCATCCAGTAACTACTCTTTTGTCTACCTTCTTCAGCTTAATGTTAGGTCTGTGAGTTTCATCCATGTTGTTGCATACAGAAATGGCATGACAGTATTGCATGGTAGTATTCCATTATATGAATGTGTAAAAATTATTTATCCATTCTTTTGTTAATGTTTATTTGGGTTCTTTACAGTTTGGTTGGGATTGCTGTAATGATTCCTCTATGAACATCTATATACATGTCTTCTGGTTCACATATGAAAGTAATTTTGTTGGATATTTTTGTCCATAGGATTGTATGTATTAAGTTTTAGTGAGTACTGCTAAAGATCTTTCCAAAGTGGTATACCTTATTTATTTTTTAAATACTGCCAGACAAGATTCAACTTCTTTTGCCCCTTAATTTGAATAAGAACAAATCAAGTTGAGTGGAGAGTTACTGTTAAATGGATATAGATTTTTGGTTTTATAAGATAAAAGGAGTTATGGAGATGGATTTTGGTGAAGGTTGCACACCATTATGAATGCATTTAATACTATTGAACTGCACATGTAAAAGTCTTACATTTTAAGTTGGAAATCAGTGATTTCTCCAATTGGAAAAATGGTAGAGAGGGTTGGACTCACCTCTGTGTATTCCATTCTTCTTAGGATAATAACCTCTCAGGTCCTGCCTATCTTGGTTATTCTCCAATGCTCTTCAATTCTAAAGAAATGTTACCCAGTTTTAAAATAGTCCCTAATAGATGGTTTATGTGATATTAGGTATTTACCTCCTTGGGTACCTCAAAATCAATAGGTATAGAACTGATCATCTTTCCTTAGTTCAATTTCCCATTACAGTTAATGGAAAGGTGGTTTTGAGGGTCACATTGTCTCTAGTCTCCCTTTTGTTCATCCTTGACATCTAATCATATTTTTGTTCTCCAACTAGCTCTTTATCTTTGATTCTCTATCGGCATGAAAACTATCACGCAGTGACTTATCACTAGATTTGTTAGTGTTCACTAGGATAAACCTGTAATAACTGGAATTTTTCAGGGCACAAAGAGGCACAGTTAATAATTATGATAGGAAAAAAGGAGAAAACTGGATCTGTGTCAGGCAGACCCAAATGTATTATCACTCTGTTGAGCATTGGTGTTTGGTTTGGATTATGGTCCTGAAGTACATTCGTATTTGTCATTACCAATTCTGGATGGTCTGAAGACTTGGCAATAAGAGAAGAATCATAATGCTTAAGAATTTGAGACAATATATTAGGATCATCCTAGGTTTTGAGCCTGGTTCTACCCCATAAGAGCTATGAAACTTTGAGCAAATATTAACTTCTTTGTAATGATTTGCTATTCTTGCTTGACAAACTTGTCCAAAATATCATGCCTTAAAACTGCAATCATCTGTTGTAATTCACACATTTTTAGGCCAGCTAGAGTTCATCTGATTTAGAGAGGCTTTAGCTGGAAATCCCTGTTTCAGACTATGATAGCTAAGCAGCTCTGCTTCTCACTGCAAGTCTGTGTATCAACTGGGGCGGCTCTGACCCATTTTTTTTTTCTTACTAATTTTGGACTAGCAGGTAAGCTAAGATGTGTACTTTATATTGCAACGGCAATGGTGCAAGTGGAAACACGCCAGTCTTTGTAAAGCCTAGACTTAAAAAATTTCACACATTCTATTTTCCAAAACAAGTCATCCACGGTCAAAGAATAGAAAAATATACTTCACTCCTTTGCTCAAAGAAACTGTCCCAAGACAAAGTTCATAGATGCAGGAAGTCTTAAAGAAATGGGGATAATGATACAATTTACCATTTAGTCTGAATCTCAGTTTCTTCACATATAAAATAAGGATAATAATAGACCCTTGAAGGCTATATGTTGTATATAAAATATAATGTAGCCCTTTGAGGGCAGCTTGGCTACTATTTGTTGGAGTGTTTGAGATCATGTCCATATAGTATCTGGTTCATGGTGGATCATTGATACCAGGAAGCTATTTCTCTAGTTTTATTATTATTATTAAGAGAGCAAGATGTGATGATAAGGGTCATTTAGGGAAAACAATTAACATCAACAATTACTTTTAAGTATCTTTTTTGGCCTTTCTGTGTTCTTGGTAGAGATCAAGGAAAAATTGTGCTCAGAGCTCAATGCTATTCATCAAAGGAGTTCCAAATCCTAACATTTTATATTTAAAATTTTAGAAAAAATGATGTTTTATCCCTGTCTTACCGTTTTTGTGATTAAAATTTCATAGAACTTAGGGGCGCCTGGGTGGCACAGCGGTTGGGCGTCTGCCTTCGGCTCAGGGCATGATCCCTGCGTTATGGGATCGAGCCCCACATCAGGCTCCTCTGCTGTGAGCCTGCTTCTTCCTCTCCCGCTCCCCCTGCTTGTTCCCTCTCTCGCTGGCTGTCTCTATCTCTGTCAAATAAATAAATAAAATCTTTAAAAAAAAAATTTCATAGAACTTAAAATCAAGTGCACTTTTAGGACATTTGCTTTTTTGTTAATTTACTTTTGATGAAACAGGTAAAACTGTATCTAAAATGTAATTATAGAAACACAAAAAATTCAGAGAGCATTTAAGTAATCTAACAGAAAAGTGGAGACAGTTTTATTCAGAATGCTGAAGGTTGAAGCATTTAAATTTATAGCTGAATTCATATAGATTTTTCATTTCTAGAATTGACTTAAGAAAACTCTACTCTGAATTACTAAATCATGATGCACATAAAATGCATTTAATTAATATGAATAATGCCAATGTTTTCTATCAAAGTGTAACCTGCCATGGTGCGGGTAAATACAAATAAGACTTATTTTATCTTTTACACTCATTACTTTGGTTTTGTTACATCCGGAGATATTCCAACTGCTTTTGTCTTCCTAATATACACTTTAAATGGATTATTACCTTTTAAAAGTTAACTTCATTTGGTACTTGAAACAATGGTACTAAAACCACACTACAAGAAGTAACAAATGCATATTTTCCATATAATCTGAATCATAGGGTATCAGAAGCAATGAGACTGAGTGTTGATTTGTTGGGATGATTTAGCACTCTGTAGAACCAGGTAATAATGTACGAGTAATTAATTAGGGAAAATATTTTTATCCTAATCTGCTGGTTTGCTGGTAGTTCATACCATATTGATGTACTCTAGTAAAGAAAATGGAGCGAAAGTTATCATTACTTTTGATTGATGAACCTCAAAAATGGTGGCTATGATTCCAAATGCCAGCTCCAATTAGTCTGAACATATGGCTCAGGTTAAATACATC
Source organism: Ailuropoda melanoleuca (assembly GCF_002007445.2). NCBI lineage: Eukaryota > Metazoa > Chordata > Mammalia > Carnivora > Ursidae > Ailuropoda > Ailuropoda melanoleuca. Next base: position 51,302,625 of record NC_048219.1, on the reverse strand, counting down.
CTTCAAGAGTAGTAAAACTGTTTCTACTTACTCTAATTCTCTTTACCGGGGTCATTGCTCTTTATTATTTCTTAAATAATAAGACTACCTTTTTTTTTTAGTCTAAGCTTGGACTAAAATATATTTCATTCATTTATTTAAGAATGTTTTTTGAGCCTCTACAAGATGTGATGTATTATTTTTGGTGTTAGGATACTACAATAAATAAAGGACAAGGAAAAAAAAGACCTGTCCAATCCAGAGGGAAGTGATAAAGTGATACTTGTAAAATAAAATAGCATACTTTGCTCATGAGACAGTGATAAATTTGATGGAGAAAAATAATGCAAGTTAGAGATATTAGAAGAGTCCATCTTGGTGGCAGTTTGCATGGTCAGAGAGCTCTTCACTGCATAGGTGGGCTCTGAATAAAGACTTAAAAAAGATAAAAAAGCACAGCCATATAAATACCTGGGACAGAAGTGTTGCAGGCAGAAAGAACCCCAAATGCAATGGCCCTGAGGCCAGAGCTTACATGATGTGTCTGAAGTAAATCAGAAATCTACACAACTATATAAAACCAGAGGTGAAGACAAACAGGTGGGAAAAGTGAGGTGCTGGTGCTGGTGCTGGTGCTGGTGGTGATAGAGCTGGTGATGGTATAGATCATAGGGGCCTTGGAGGCCACTCTAGTGTTTCATGCTGAGTGGGATAGAAAGCCATTGGAGGGCTTTAAGAAGAGGAACAGCATGACATGACTTCATTTCCAAAAGATGATTCTGGTTTTTATATCAATAGCAGACTCTAAAGGGACAAGAATGTCAAGAAGGAGACCAGCTAGTGGCTAGTATGATGAACTGAGGTGACAAAAGTTCACAGTAGCAAAGGCAGTGAGAAGTGGTGAGAAATGGTCAGACACTGAATACATTTTTAAGTAGATCCAATAAGAATTCCTCACACATAAAGTGGGGAGTGTAGAAGAGAGAAGTTAAGTGTGAAATGAAGGCTTTGTTGGCCTCTGCTACTGGAAGGTTGAGATAGATATTTCCTGACATGGGAGTAAATATGGAGAAGCTGGATTTAGAGCCATGATCAAATTAACTTTGAAAGGTCATTAAGACATGGAGATGGGCGTGTCAAGTGCATAACTGAATAGATACCCTGGAATCTGGAGGAGAGATCTGTATAAAAAGTAAAAATGTGGACATTGCCAGTTAGAGCCAGTTCTTTAAAGCCACAGCAGTGTGTTAAATCACCAGAAGAGTGAGTGCAGATGAGGGAACAGGTGCAGGAACTGAACTTGGAGCATTCCAGTATTTAAAGATGAAGAGAAAGGAAGTAGCAAAGGAAACTAGTAGCAATAAGACAGGTTGAAGAAATCAAGTGACTCCACATTCTGAAAGCCAAAAGAAAGCATTTCATATGTCAGATACTGCAGATGCAACAAGTAAAGTGAACCCAAAATTTCCCATTGGATTTTTAACACGTGGTCACTGGTAAAACTGATAATAAGATTTTCAACTGGAGTTGCATGGATGAAAGCCTAATTAAAGAAGGTTTGAGAGAGACCAGGAAGACAATGCCTAGACACAGAATATAGACACCTACTATATTTCATCAGTTCTAAGATATGTATTATTTCATATTTTAAACCTCTGAAATTGGGATATATATTAAATTTAATAGCATTTCAGGCTTATTACTACCTAGGCAGCTATTCTGACGCAGTTGTCATCGCCTGCTTATTTGTGAGCTTTGTGACAGTTGTTTAAATTTTCATTACTGCTACATAAATAAAAACTAAAAAGCTCTTCTGATATACATAAAATAAAAATTCTAAGTGATATGAAAGCTTTGATCATAGCTTAATTAGCATTTTCCTTTCTTAGTGGTACAAACATTAACTGCATGTTATAATCAATGTGACTCAAATATAATAAATATGATTATCATGGAGTTTAGCCGTAAGAGGAAAAAAGAATGAGGAGATAGCGGGGATTAGGAGGTCAAGAGCAGGTTTGCTTATGGGATTTTATTTATTTAAGATGGTCAAAATTTGGAGGTGTTTGCATGCTGATGGAAGTATTTACTTCATAGGAAGTAAAAATTTGATGCAGCATTATATACTTAAAGTAAGTCTTCTTTATACTTCTCAATGTGAAAATATGGTTGCATTAGTGCTATCTCTCAATAGCGTTTTGCTGAAATCATCTAAGATCTCCCTTTCAGGACACCTGGGTGGCTCAGTCGGTTAAGGTCTGCCTTCAGCTCAGGTCATGACCCTGGAGTCCCAGAATCAAGTCCCAGTCAGGCTCCCTGCTCAGCAGGGAGTCTTCTTCTCCCTCTGCCCTTCACCCCTTTCATGCTCTCTCTTACTCTCTCTCTTTCAAATAAATAAACAAAATCTTAAAAAATAAAGGGTCCTGCTTTTGTATTCACAAGATAGAGGATGCTCTAAAATCCTTGTACATTGTAGATATAGATATAAGGATCAAACCAAATGAAAACCATATTCTCATGTATTTGAGAAATACCAACCATTGATAATAAACATTAATTTACAACACTTCCATATAACCCCTTATATCTATACTCATTCAATATCTTATATAATTGTTATAAATAAGAAATTTAAAATATAAAAGGACTTCAAAAGTCAATGCTTCTATTTCTTTTTTACTGAGGTAAAAAATTATCTTTAATTAGTATGCTGATTCTATACACATGCACTTATTTTACCTGAAAACCTCTGTATGTTATACCCAAAGCACAGGTAATAAGATGCTCTCCAACTTACAAACGGGCTTACATAAGCCATAAAAAATGATAGTAAAGGTATTTCTAGAGAAATTAATATTACTCAAACTGTGATAAATGGTATATATGACTTCTTATAATGCTAAACACAAAATAAGTATTATAACTGATTTTGCCAATAATGAGCTTGAAATAAATGTAGAGTCTATTTCTTAAGAGTAACAATGGTATAGAAGTTGTGGCTAGGTCTTAGCTCAAATGTCTATGTGGTTCTTGATTTAGTAATCTATGGTTCCTTTGGATTGATCCATCTAATATAGTTATTTTCCAATTTCTATTGCTGGATAATCAAGTATTTCTGGAAAGTCTACTAGGTGTTTCAAAAAAAGTGTTACATATTTTATTATTTAAAAAAGTATGGAAAGTACAGCTGATTGTGAAAAAAATTGTCATAATTATAAATACTAGGTATGGCATAATGTGTAATTTTTAATTCATGAATAAATAAGATTAACAATCTGAGTATAAATTCACATTCACATTTTATCTAATAATTATCATTTTAAAATGCATTATTTGATGATCTGTAGTTTTTTCTCTTTTCTTATGGTTCTATTTTGACATTTTGCGTTTTTTTGCTCTTAATAAAATAGCTATGATTTAATATATTTCCAATATTACTTTTGATTGTTATAAACATGTAAAAGATAAAAATCACATTTTAGCTATTCTTGGCATCAATTAATCTGTGCTCATTTTTCTTGTCCTGTGCATCTTACCACATTAAGTATTTTATGACAGCATGTTGTTGTACTGCCAGGATACAACATACTATTAAATACCCTGTGCAAAATAAATTCAAGGAACTCTCTTGTTATTGACCTATGATTGCTTAGAATCCTTCTGCTCACCAAGCTATATACTCCGTCAGGCTTATGTGGTTTGCCAAAGATCTTAATTGTCTGTAACGGTATTAGTTTCATGAGAAAACGTGTTCTTATACTACTGTTGACATTGAGTGGACCACACATCCTCTTCCTCCTCCTCACTAGCTGTGTATGATGGATGCCATAGAAGTAGCGTCAGAGAGGGTCATAGGACGATGTTTAGAAATACAGATTCTAGAAGCCTGCAGAGGCACCAATGGTGACTAGCTGGCTACGAGATCATAGGAGAGTCATTTGACTTCTCTCAGCTTCACTTTTTACAGCTATAAAGTGAAAGTTATAATAGCATCTCTATCATAGGCATTTGAGAGTTAAATAATAATGCACTGCTTGGCATACAGGTAATGTCTAGTAAATGTTGATAGAACAAATGCAGAGGTAATATAGTCATCTGGGGCATATATTACCTCATCCCAAAGATATTCAGATGACTAAAAATTCTTAGGCTAATAATTTTAAGTGTATGCTGAATATATATATATATGTGTGTATATATATATATTCTATGTGTATATATAGGTATAAATTAATATAGAGTTTTTTAAATATTCATATTTTTTTTAAAGATTTTATTTATTTATTTGACAGAGATAGAGACAGCCAGCGAGAGAGGGAACACAAGCAGGGGGAGTGGGAGAGGAAGAAGCAGGCTCATAGCAGAAGAGCCTGATGTGGGGCTCGATCCCACAACGCCAGGATCACGCCCTGAGCCGAAGGCAGACGCTTAACTGCTGTGCCACCCAGGCGCCCCATATTTCTTTTTTTTTTTAAGATTTTATTTATTTATGTGACAGAGACACAGCCAGCGAGAAAGGGAACACAGCAGGGGGAGTGGGAGAGGAAGAAGCAGGCTCCCATCTGAGGAGCCCGATGTGGGACTCGATCCCAGAACGCCGGGATCACGCCCCGAGCCGAAGACAGACGCCCAACGACTGCGCCACCCAGGCGCCCCAATATTCATATTTCTAAAGAAAATTAAGAATTCCATTGTAGCTCTATATGCACATTAACCATCACAAATCTAAAAATTATCACTAATTGACTACATTACATTCTAGTAGAAAAACATATTTTACACAGAATTATTGAAATATATTGTGAACATTATAGTAATCTATTTTATGCACTTCTAGTGTGATATGAGGTATATAATTTTCCCTTAATGACTCTACTTAGTGAAAAAAAGTTTGGTTATAGATTCCCAAATAATTAAAGGTCTTAAATAAGCTACCTATGAAGTGTTCTTATTTAAATTTGAACAGTCACTCTGTATTACTTTGCTAAACTGTGCAGTTTTATATGATAAATTTATAGAAGCAGGTTTGTAATATAATAATGAAATTGAGTGTTAATCTTCTGCAATATGAAAACATGTGCCTATTAGAATAAACATTCTGAAAAAGAAACACTTCATGTAAATCTTCTTGAAACTCAATGTTTTGCTACATGCAGCAACATGGTCACCAGCTATAAGCACTTTCCTTCATTTCCATCAACTTGATTTTGCTTCTGGTTTGTGCTTGCTTATTTGTTTTTTGCTTTGTTGTTAGGCAGACTTAGACCTAGAGTTGAGATTAGCAAAATCTTTGATTTTGTGAAGTTCACCAGGTAGCCAGATGGTCATGTGCAAAGGAAATTTCACACAAATGACTTAGGCATCTTTGTGCTGGATCTGACTATGATAACACTTTAACTACACTGTGTGTGTGTGTGTGTGTTTGTCCCCTGCCTGCCTCACTCATCTCCTTCTTGGAAAGAGGGATTTTAGAAGTCACCCCCTTTCTTTCACCTAGGTTCATTGTATTACTTTTGCCCAAACCTTTGTAGGTCTAGGGCCTCTCTTGGAATCTAGCAAATAGGGAAATTCTAACAATATTTGATTAGAGCTACAATTTACTGAGCATCAAACATACCAGTTTATGTATTTTATTCCCAATCCTTAAAATAATCCTAGAAGATAGGTACAATTTTCTCCTTTATTGTTGATGTTGAAATTAAGATGACCAGCCAAAACCAGAGAGCTGGCATTTTCCATATTTGGACTATAAATTCAGTTGTACTTGGCTCTGAAGATTATCCAGGATTCAGTGCTGTCTGGTGGGTAATCTGAGAGTTAATTTCCACAAAATAGCTAATAACTAAAAATGACTGCACAAATGACTCTCTTAGATCATAGTTTTACTTTTTCTTAAGGGCAACCAATTGTCTAAGCAGAGAACATGACCAGGCCTATAGTACAAAGCTGAATAAAGAAAAGTGTTTAAATCATCTAACTGAAAGTCTGCTAATTTATGAGTAGATGTAAAAAAACAAACAAGCAAACAAACAAACCAAATTGGACATATTTATAAATGCAACAACTACCAGAAACTATATACATGAGATTCAAATACTTTGACCAAATAAGAATTAGCAGAGGTTTTAGATTGGTTGATTGGTGTTTTGTTGTGTGTTTTTTTTTTTTTTAATGAAGAATGGAGAGGATGACTTTTAAAGGAGACCTACGTTGCTTGACACAAAGAAAATCATAATGAGATAGAACAATCACTGACCTTGAAAGCAAAGTTATGGGGTATGTGTTTTTTGGTGAATTCATGCTCAATTTCTTCTCCAAAATGCAGACATTTTATTTTTGAAGTCCTTTGAAATGAAAATTAAGTGCTTATACAAAACTGTCATAATCTTACAATATATTTCTAACAGTACAACCCAGTGAAGCATCTTTAATTCTATTTGTACCTTTTGAACAATCACCTGACTTGTTTCTATGAATCAAGAGCAACATAGCCATCATACATCAGAGTTGAGATAAATTGATCAGGATGTTTTTGCTATTACTTTTGGGTTAAAATAAATTTCAGGTTACAAGGTGCTAAACTCTAACCTAGACATAAACAAGCAGCGTGCTTTCTACCACGGACTTCATCACTCAGATTGAGTCAATATAGTTAGTGTAATAAGTTTTATTAAATGTGCCGAACTTGGAATATAAAATACTTAACTGTCTTAAGGTGTATTGTTTTATTGACTTGCCTTATCTAGTAATACAAGCAGAAACTCCAACCATACATTCAAAAATCACTAAAATATACAGTGCAATAAAAGTAAAACAGTCTTTATTCTGATTTCCACCTAATACACCCAGAACATTTCAGATGATTTGAAAGCTTCCACAGTTGAATTTGTTGAGACAGTTCAATTCAAGTAAATGGAGTTCCCCAAAGAGAAATGGAGAGTTATGACACTGGTTACATTTCCACCTCCCTAAAAAATTCACCTTCTAAACTTATATATTCAATTTTCATGCAAAACTAAAATATGTTCCTACACAACAAGCTCAAGCATTTTACTTTCATTATTTCACTTCTTTAAAAACTGAAATCTCTGGTTAAGATTTCTTCAGTGACATTTTTAGTATTGAATAAATCAAATCCCTAGTCTCCAGAGCATTGTATGCCTTGTATTTTGAAGCTGTGCCATATAAACAAATTGTTTTTCTAATCCTTTTATATTTTTTAAAGTATATGAAAAGTTTAACCTAATTTGTACAACATCACCAAATTTTTATTTCCTAACTCTTATTTTATTTGCAAGCAAAACTCAATTTCCAAAGATATGGATTGTTACTTATATAACTGGATTATGGACTACAAATCAATACATTTGATATTATTACAGTTAACGTTTCAGAAAATTGTGTCATGAATGGCACTATGCATTAGTCTTATTTTTATTCTTTTTAATAATTCAGTTTTAGGTCTAATATCATATTTTTGTTTTGAAGTAATTTTTCTAAGTAGACAAAACTGACATGGTGAATTATAATGTAACAAATCATAAAAATAATTTATCTACCTGGCTAAGTTATTTTTTTTGTCCAGTACTAGTTTTTAAAATGCCATTATTCATATGCCCTTCAAAAAATGAAGATTCATTTTAAGAATGGTTTTATTTCACTTACATACAAGGGTCAGAAATGATTTTTTTAATTTAAATTCAATTAGTCAACTTATAGTACATCATTAGTTTTGGATGCAGTGTTCAACGATTTATCAGTTTTGAAATGATTCTTAAAGAGGGATTAAAGGAGAATAAGTCACTAAGTTTGATAATTAATTGTAATTTCTTACTAAGCACTCCCACATACATTATCTTTTTACAACAACTCTATGGTGTAGGTAATAACATTACAATTTTATGGATTATGAAAGAAACTCTCACAGGCTTGCCCAGTCCAACACCTTACATCTAGCTGATTTGAGGTCCAAACATATTCATCTGACTAGGGGAATAATATTTCTTCCACTGTATTAAGCAACCAAGAGCCAACATTTATTGTGCACCTGTTGTTTGCTTAGTTGTAAAGGCTTTGAGGTCTTAAATCAAACCTCATCCTCTCTCTTCCTTTCTTGCTCTATCTCTCTCCTACCCTTTCTCTTTCTCACACACATGAATGCACACACACATACGCATACCATTTTACAGATGAAAGTAAGCCACAGAGAAATTAAATGGCTAACTTGTTGTAGCTAATAACCTAGTATGTGGCAAAACTAAAATCAAAGTGTACAGCGTAGTGTTTCAAGTTCAGGCTCTGGAGATAAAAATGCCTAAACCCTACCTGTGATTTACCATATAATTCCTATTTAGTGTTCTGAGGGTGACGGTCTGTGTTTCAAAAGTGTTTGTCTGGTGGTTTAGCTAATTGTCTCTATTTTTTTGCAATTATATTGAGTCTCCCTTTCTAGTTTATTGACTGTGACTTATTATATTGATTCTTCCCCCATATTTTAAAATTGTTTTACATTTCATTAAGTTCTGGTCATCTTTTTACTAGTCGTTTTCTATCTCAATCTTTGGTTTGGTTTTTTTTTTTTTTTAAAGATTTTATTTATTTATTTGACAGAGATAGAAACAGCCAGCAAGAGAGGGAACACAAGCAGGGGGAGTGGGAGAGGAAGAAGCAGGCTCATAGTGAAAGAGCCTGATGTGGGTCTTGATCCCATAACACCGGGATCACGCCCTGAGCCGAAGGCAGACGCTTAACCGCTGTGCCACCCAGGCGCCCCTCAATCTTTGGTTTTAATCAGGTATTTTTCTAACTACTGGAGTTGACACATAGCAGACCTGCATTTAGATATTCTTGTCTTTCCTTACACTAAAAGTGTTTCCTAATCACAAGGAACACTTTCCAGGGTAGATAACAAGGTAGGTCACAAAAACAAGTCTTAACAATTTTAAGAAGATTGAAATCATGTCAAATAACTTTTCCAACCAAAATGGAACAAAGGTAGAATTCAATGGCTAAGGAAAAGTGGAAAGTTTACAAATGTGTGGAAATTAAACAACACACCCTTGAACAATGATTGGGTCAAAGAGAAACTCAAAAAGAAAATTAGAGTATCTTGAGTCAGATAAAAATGAAAACACAATATACCAAAATATATGGGATTCAGAAAAAGCAGTTTATAGTAGGAAGCACCTACAAGAAAGATTTAAGGATTTTGTGTTTATCATTCTATTGCTTAACTATAGAACACCATATACATATATGTGTGTATATATATACACACATATATATGGTGTATATTATGTATGAATATGTCTCTACACAATTTTTAGAGTTAACAATAGTACTGTGAGTACATTTCTTAGATTTTATTCACAGACTTATTATCAATTGATTTTTTTGACAGTAGTTGTATTGGTTGCTAAGTGTAGCTCTAAAAGCCATCAATCTCCTCTCTATTCTGTCTATTGAAATGTGGAAAGAAAACTAATTCATTAGCCTCAACATGCCTAGAATAAGTAGCCAAAAAAGAACTTAATTTTTTTTGGTATAAATTAAAGACTCTTCTTGAAGTGTTGTTCTTTTGATATCAGGATTTAGGATTTTAATGGCCTAACTGATTATAATTACAGACATTTATTCCATTATACTCATGAATGATGAATGATTAAAAAGGCAGTCTATTGAATTCATATTTTTCTAATCTATTTTTAAATTAGAAAACTCTGAGGCAGTAATTTAGAGTAACAAAGCAAAGATTGTTTTATGGTCCCAGACTTCTTCTTTATTTAATTAAAATTGCTTTAAAAAATAATTATGGGGAATAAGGTGTTTTGTTTAACAGGATATTACAGCATAACACACCTTACTGAGTATGCTTTTGAACGAAGTAATGCTATTTTTCCCAAAATTATAAGGGGAAGTTTGCATATAGGATGCACATTTCCAAATATGATGTATACATTGTTTTTCTTTGTTCTATGGTGATGTAAATATATTTCAGGGTTTTGGTAGGTGGAACATGTCAACTTGAAATCAAAATGAAATTTGTTTTGTGAGACAAAGTTTTCTTTCTTCTTTTTAAATATTAAAAAAATCACATAATGTCACCAAATTAATTTCTTCAACATGCTCTCTTTTAATTACAACATATAGTGTGCTTAATCACAATATATACCATATGTGTTATATGTTATACTACATAACATTAATGTTCTGTAAAGAAACATGTCTTAATTACAACATCTAGCTTATTAGAACACATATCCCAAATGATGATGGTCCTTATTGTATTTGCATTGAAATAGGAATGTTCAACTGGTTAAGGGCAGTTCAGTGTTTTTTGCTAGTTTCAAAATGCCTTTTTGCCCTAATTATTGGTGGCACTTTGGTGCGTGTGCTCCACAGCTTAGCATCAGCCACAGAGAAGATGGTAATGAACACAATTTAAAACACGAAACTTGCAAATACCTTTTGAAAGGGAGTACGGAAGCATCATTGCTTGTTACTTTATTTGGACCTTCTTTGGGTTTTCATTTCAGGTAGTACTTCAAGATACAGGGGTGTTCAAAAATATTTATTACCTTATTAAGGTAAACTGTCTTCCCTGCCGGTGGATGATGTTTTATAGAAAAAATACAAAATCCTATAAACTTCACAGTTGGAGACCTGCCACTTTTTAGCTGACAACACTGTAACCATTACTTTTATTCTAATTTTAAGGACAGTAGTAGCGGCGCTTCAATTAACCAATTAATCAAAATAATATTCAGGTTTCTGCACATCTAGTTCGTAAAGACTCTCCCTATTGCACATTATTTCAAATGAATGCCACCTCCCGCTATGGCGGGTGTTCAGCTGTCCTAGAAAAGCACAGTAGTGAGCTCTTTTCATTGCAGTGAAAAAAGTTAACAACACTGACACTTAAGTGACCATAATTAGTCCATTGAGATGGATGTGGGAACTTTGTACCTCCCTAGCGTCATTGTCACAGACTTATGACACCCTCTAAATTGCAGTAGTTCATTGGTTCATTTTCAAAATGGTTTTCTCACTTAGAATGCCTAGAAGCCCCCCCCCCCATTTTTTTTTTAAATAAAGGTCTTGGATACTTTACAAAACAGCCTCAATTGAAGAAAGTCTAAAGGGAGACCTTATGCCTTTCAAATTGCCGTGTGTTTTCTCAGTGTTTGTATGAGAAAGACACATCAAATGACCATATAGAAAAACCAATTGATAACATTAAATATTTAGCAGAGCAAATGTGAAAGTTTAGGGATGAATTTTCCATGAATACAAGGTAAAAAACATAGATGAGTAATAAGAAGGCAAGTTCTGACATATTCAAACCAGTTCTTCCAAAGGTTTGACATGCTTTAGGAAACTGAGCTTAAATAATAGCAGGACATAAAATATGTTTCAAGTGACATATCTTGCACAACTAACATGCCAATTTTATTTTAATGCCATTGTATAGTAATAGAGAAAAATACGCTCCTGTGTAATTGTTTTTCATATGTTACTATGAAGTCTATTTTTATTTTTTTCTTAAGATTTTATTTATTCATTTGACAGAGAGAGAACACAAGCAAGGGGAGCAGCAGGCAGAGGGAGAAGAAGAGCGAGAAGCAGGCTCCCCACTGAGGAGGGAGACCAATGCAGGGCTTGATCCCAGGTTATGACCTGAGCTGAGGGCAGATGCTTAAACAATCGAGCCACCCAGGTGCCCCAAATTGTCTATTTTTAAAATGAAAAACTGCTTTAAATAAATTCCCCTTAAAAATTAGGAATTCAAAGTAAACTCTCAGCAAATATGCCCAAAAAGTCATTAGCAAATTCTTGTGACTATACAAGAAAGCAAAAAGCAGAAAAAAGAAAGAGACAGAATTGTAGCACACTGTAAGTACAAAAGAAGTGAAATATTGACTAGCATAATTACATTTCTCAACTGTTCACTTTCTCCTTTGAGCCAGCATGGAAAACAAAAAAAGAGCTATTAAATCAGAAGAGTTGCCCATAAAATGAAGAAATGGGTGAATTCCTTGGTTTTCCAAAGCAGTGATATCATTATTTGCAAGGACTCCACCAATTAATACAGGCACCCAAAAGTTTTTGATAGGTTCAAGAACATAATAACAGACTCATCCTTTCAGAATTTGTTGCTTCGCATCACAAGGACACTTTAGTATGCAGCCGATTGGGAAGATCCTGGGATCCAAACAATATCATCAAAGATCTCTTTCTCCATCTCTCAGTTCTGTGTATCTCTGAATATAATCTTCAGACTACAGTAAATTTCCATCTCCTGGAAAAGATAACCACCCACTCTCAAATTAGTCACCCCAGTAAAATGCACACTGTTTGTTACCTCAGTAACCTCAAAAAAAAGAGATAATAGTTTCACTTTTTTAAGTCCTACCATTGATTCAGCTTTTGTGAAGTGTCTATTCTAGAGCTAGTTAGACTGGGAGTGTCGCAAAGGCGTTTTGGGAAAATTCCACCCGAAACACATAGTATCAATTCCATTATGAAAAAAATTAAATTCTTAACGAGAAAAATGATGAAAGAGGTACAGAATCAATGAATACAGAAATCAGATAATCATCCTATAGAAAGAGAGGAATTCTGGACGCTAAAAACACATGAGGTGGCTACTGGTCTTATGCAAGATTTTTATACAGATTAGCTTATAGGTATTTTGTGGACACTAACAATTTCAGAAATAATTAAGGGAAGTCATTAAATGGTCACTGAAATGAGAAGAAGACATATCAAACTATCTTCGTTTACACTGTGGATAGGCTGTCCAGATTGGTAAGTGAAGAAGGCTTGAGAGCTGCACTACTGAATTTTTAAAAAATTAACTGTTGAATAAGGATGAAATTTGTGCTTAACTGTTTTAATAATGGTAATTTCTTAAGCAAACCTACCAGAAAAATGTTCATTAAGGGGTCAATATTAAAGTGAAAGAAAGAGAGACGCCTGGGTGGCTCAGTCAAGTGTCTGCCTTCCACTCAGGACCTGATGCCAGGGTTCCTGAATCTAGCCCCTGTGTGGGGCTCCCTGCTCAGCCGGGGGTCTGCTTCGCCCTCTCCCTCTGCCCCTCCCCCTGGCTTGTGCTCTCTCTCTCTCTTAAATAAATGAATAAAATCTTAAAAATAAGTAAAGTGAAAGAAAGAGTTTAGGTTTTTTCTTGATCCTAATTCAAATTCTTTTTTCAGCATTTTGGATGAGGACATGGGGAACAGGTTAGTAATGTGTGGGTTATAGAAAGCTTGGAGGGAAATGATATACTATATATTACATATTGTCATATTTGAGATCTCAAAAATATCTCAACATAATAGATACATAAAATAAACCTGATTAGCACCGTGAATCAAGCTTAGAAGTAAACAATGAGAATTAACAGGAAACTTAATCAAAAGACTAAAGGAGGGGCACCTGGGTGGCTCCGTCAGTTAAGCAACGGACTCTTGGATCTGGCTCAGGTCATTATCTCGCACTGGTGAGATCAAGCCCCTCCTCAGGCTCTGCCCAGAGCCCTCCACGTGGAGTGGGCTTCAGATTCTCTTTCCTTCCAGCTCGTGGGCACATGCTCGCTCTCTCTCTCAAATAAATAAATAAATCTTAAAAAAAAAAAAAAGACTAAAAGATATTAACTTGAAACAACCTCAACACACATTAACAATGTTATATTTTCTGCTAAAATGAATTAAAATTATTATTGGATATATTCATAGAATTTAATTTTCTAATAGGTGGATTTCTAAATTTCTAAAATTTCTAATAATAGGGGGTACTGTCATAATCTGAGAGATGTACAGATAAATTTGAGTATGTCCAAGGATGAATTATTAACACAAAAAAGGATGTGACAATTTCTAGATTAGAGGGAAGAATATTTAACAGAATAGTAAAAACCACTTTCAATACTTGAAAGACTTTCACACAGACTTTGTGTGCTTCCAAAAGATATATCCAGAACTTGTATTTGGATTGTAGAAGTCAGATCCACAATCAAGGACACTTTTTTTTCCCAAATTGTGCACGTTTACTTTTGGTTTAGAAATATATGTATATATATTTCTAACACACACACACACATTATATATGTGTATATATATATATACACACACACACATATATACATTTTATTAATTATTGAATTTTCTACAATAATATGATTCAATATGAGATTCAATATGATTCAATAATGACATCTTCTGGTGTCATTTCAAGACAAATCCACAAAAAAAGTATATGGTTAATTGCGTATAACACCCAGTGCACCTAATGAATCATCGAACTTTGCATCAAAAACCAGGGATGTGCTGTATGGTGACTAACATAATATAATAGTAAAAAGAAAGTATATGGTTAGACTAGATAACTTTGAATCCCAGTTCAAAATATTAATGCTTTGTATTTCTATAAAATTATTCATGGCTGAGGAAGCAGGATATTGGACGTATCTGGTTGGAAAGAGTAGTTTTCAAGGCAGGTCACGGAGAAATGGCCTGTCTAGCTGGCAGTAAGAATTTGTGATCATTCCACAGAGAAATACACACCTAAAGACTGAAAAGCTCAGACTATTTGGAGGTTTATGAGATGAGAAAGAAACTTCCCTCTCTAGAAATTGTTTTAGGAAATTCCATTATGTAGACAGTCTTAAAAAAAAAAAAAAAGCAGGTACGAAGCACAATGAAAGTAGAGATTAACAGCTTGAATTAAGGTTAATAGCAATTAGGGATTGTTTTCTTCTTAATGAATATTTAGTACATTGGAGTTCAGTATGTAGGTAAGTTGAAAATACTTTTTTAAAACAATGAGATAATATTTCACACTTACTTACTACATAAAACATATGCTTAAATCCCTGTATATTCTGTTTCAATTATATCCCCCATTCCACAGCAGAGATAATCATTATTCTCAATTATATATGTAACTTCTCCTTGGCTTTATGTATTGGGTTTTTTTTTTTTTTTTAAGATTTTATTTATTTGAGAGTAAAAGAGCACAAGTGGGGGAAGGGGAGAAGGAGAGGGAGAAGCAGACCCCCACTGATCGGGAAGCAAGACACTGGGCTCGATTCCAGAACCCTGGGATCATGACCTGAGCTGAAGGCAGACGCTTAACCGACTGAGTCACCTAAGAGCCCCTTATGTATTGTTTTGTTAAAACATTTATGTGTATGTATGTATTTTGCATGCTTTCACAGCTATACAAATTGTGTGTGTGTGTGTGTGTGCATGAGGTAGTAATAGTTAAATTTTTTTTATATGCATTTTTGTTGAAGTCACCTTTTTGGGTTTTGGAGATTAATTTATTCTCATCGTGTCATAAAATTGTTTTTTAAAACATACTTGGATGATTGATCTTATTGAATGCTTTTTTGTTACATCTATTACTATAATCATATTTTCCATTGTAGGTGTCATAATGTAATGAATAACCTATGTAGATTCTTTAATCTTAATTTATAGTTACATTCCTGGTGTAAACCCACCTTCACCATTTTATATAGCTATTTTTTTATAATAATATTTTTTTATTATATCATGTTAGTCAGCATACAGTACATCCCCGGTTTTTGATGTAAAGTTCGATGATTCATTAGTTGCGTATAACACCCAGTGCACCATGCAATACGTGCCCTCCTTACTACCCATCACCAGCCTATCCCATTCCTCCACCCCCCCTCCCCTCTGAAGCCCTCAGTTTGTTTCTCAGAGCCCATAGTCTCTCATGCTTCATTCCCCCTCCTGATTACCGCCCCCCTTTTTTTATCCCTTTCTTCTCCTACCAATCTTCCTAGTTCTTATGTTCCATAGATGAGAGAAACCATATTAATTGTCTTTCTCTGCTTGACTTATTTCACTTAGCATTATCTCCTCCAGTGCCGTCCATGTTGCAGCAAATGTTGAATTGGCGATTCTATGTCCTAATAAATATTTTTAATCTTGCATCCATGCTCATAAGTCAGATTGGCCTGTAAATTTTCCATTCTCATGAACATTTTCTCTTGTCTGACTTTTAAATTGAGATTAGTGGGGATTTTTGTTTTTGTTTTTGTTTGGTTGATTTTTGTGCCTGTTTGGAGATATATTTATAATTATGCGTTTAATTCTTTCAATAGTTTCAGAGTATTCAAATTTTAGACTTATTTAAATAGCTTGATGGTTTACATTTTACTAAAAATTTCTCCAGTTCATCTACATTTTCAAATGCACTGGTTAACATTGCTCACGATTTTCTCCTGTTTTTATGAAATATTTTGCATCTATATAGATAAGTCTCTTTTTTTATTTCAAATAATCTTTGTGTTCATCTTTACATATATTTCATTAGTCTCACGTGTTACTTCTCTTTTAGTCTTTTCTAAGTACTTAATGTATCAGAACTTTTTGCTCAATGACCCCAAAAACAAAGCAATTCATTTCAGATTGACACCATATCTCTAATTTTTATATTGATGTCTACAAACCATGGCCAGTTCTTAGTAAATATTTTTTATTTTTTTTTAAAGATTTTATTTATTTATTTTGCCAGAGAAAGCAAGAGAGGGAACACAAGCAAGGGGAGTGTGAGAGGGAGAAGCAGGCTTACCGCTGAGCAGGGAGCCCGATGCAGGGCTCGATCCCAGGACCCTGGGATCATCACCTGAGCCAAAGTCAGACGCTTAATGGCTGAGCCATCCAGGCGCCCCAGTAAATATTTTTTAAAAGGAACTGATTCATTAAAGACTACGTACTCTTTTAATTCAGGCCTCCTTTTCTTTGGAAAGAACGTGGTATTTCCAACTAAAAATAATTTCATTCTGAAAATAATGATATAATGATTCAGCAGTGTATTACCAGAAGAATCTTCTGTGTGTTTTAATGAAAGTAATATGAAATAAGGTTGCACATACATAATAAGCACATTGCTCATTGACTCAGAAGTTCTATTCTCTCTAATCGAAAGATGATACACTGTCACTAGCAAACATGAATTTCCTGAGCATGTTTACCAAAACCAGTGTATTTAACTCTGTCTGAATAGTAGAATTACCAGAGAAGCTTTAAATACTCCAGACCAATTGTATAGAAATCTCCCAGTGTTGGGCCTGAGCCCAGGAGATTCAAATATGCAGCAGGGTTGAAAACCACTAGCATAAGTTATATATTTGTGAAACCCTATGCCTTAAATTCATTTGTAACATTGACATGCATGGTTCTTTATTAAAAGAAAAGACTATTGAGGTCAAAAACCATTGCAACTAATAGCAGAGTGTTCTTCCTGAACTAATTCGACCATTATAAGACACTTCAAAAGCAATTTCCTAATCCGTACACTGTTTAAAAATGCTTAAATAGTATGCTGCACTTCATCAAACATTTTCCCATGTTGTAGAATTAACTGTTTTATGCTTAAGAATATATTTATCTTACTTTAAACTCTTTTCTGACATTAGTGAATGCTAATCTATTTTTAATAAAACTAGTCAGTTAATCTCAGTTGGTTAAGGTACGTAGTCACTAATACCAAAAAGGGGTGGGGGAGGGCTGTTACTGTCTATGTGAAGCCAACATTAAAAGTCTTGGTAATAGGATATTCTCAGATTTGAATGAGTGATGTGGGAGAAGGAATGAGTGAGTATTTAAAAAATCTAACTGACTTCAATCCATGAAGAAATATACTTAAAAAAAAAAAAGATTTATTTATCTGTAAAAGAGAGTGTGCATGAGTCCGGGGAAGGGCAGAAGGAGAGAAGCCTCAAGCAGACTCCCAGCTGAGGATGGAGCCCAATGCAGGGCTCAATCCCACAACCCATGAGATCAGGGCTGAGCCAAAATCAAGGGTCTGACACTTAACTAACTGAGCCACCCAGGTATTCCAAGAAATATACTTTTGTAAAGGAAAATTTATAATGTTAATATAGTTGCTTCTGTCCCAATTTAACTTGCATTTATGTAGCCATTTGTTTTTCTTACCCAAACATGCTTTTATCAATTGAACCAGGTCATTTCATGTTTCCAGTAATTACAAGATATAATGTAACCATTGTCCTAATTACTTTCATAAACTGAAAGAAGTTGGGTCATATTTTTCCTGACAATTGTTCCGTAATGTAATTTTCTTTTTATTTTGGAGGAAAAAAAATAGTGTAGTCTTTAGTAGATAATTTCTGCTCTTCCTATCTACTTTTGGTGGACCCCTCCTGATTTCAGTCCAAGGATTTGAATGAGATATATGTCATCATCCAACAACATAGATGGGAACCATGTCAGGCCTGGCTATCCAATGTATTTCATCTAATTGTGTGTATGCAGTGGAGGGACACAGTGAGGGGTCCATGACCTAAAGCAAACTAAGGAGATTCATCTGTTATAGGTTAGGTTATAAAGATAGCAAAAGACACCCATCTTTGCTACAAATGAAAAACAAAAACAAAAAGCAAAAAACAAAAACAAAAAAAAACCTGACTGACAATGAAACCAACCACTGAAAGCAGAGCTGAATCCTGAAAGAATCCCAGTGATACAATTCAAGTCTTTGGAAATAAGTGTTTCCCACATGCTTTTTAGTATGTTGGCAATATATTTCATATCAAGTTAGTACTTGGTTGGTTTTTGTCACTTGTAAGAGGGTTTTGATTACTAAAATACTATTGATGTTTAAAATCTATCACTTTTAAGGAATATTACCGTATTTTATGTGCTAAGCAGGAAAGAAAAATGTAAAAGTTGCCAGTTAAACATTAAGTGTGCAATGAATCTCAGTTTCAAATTTGTTAGAATTGGAAAAACCAGTCAAATAGAAATAATGGTATATGGTAATACAAATACTGAGAAAGTAGGTTTGTGCGAATGACACATGGTAAAATGTGAAATTACAGAATCTGAGGTAGGAGATGGTATGACCGAGGTTAAAAAGGGTCAACCTTTTTCCCATGGTACGTTGTTGGATACTGAAACTCAGGGCATGTGTTTATGTAGGTAGGGACATTAGGAGACTTGATATAAAATGAGGATATTTAAATTAGTTGACTAAGTATTATGTCTGACCTTAAGTAAATTCCTACAAATGAAATAATTTTACTTGAGCAGAACATCAAAGGAAAAGAGAAACAGCTCAACTTAGAATTTTTTTTTTTTGTCCAGTGTTCAACATTCTAAGAAATCTAATTATAAGAGAGTCATGTATATTTTAGGGCTGAAAAGCCCACATTCCAAGCTCCACACTGAAGAAAAGAAAAACAAAACAAAACTGGAAATAAAACAAAAGGTAAGATAAGCTCCAAGAGGGAGGTAAGGCTTGGCCATGGATACCTCCCAAGTATTTTCTGATTTACAGACTGTCTACACATGGTAAAGAAATAAGTCTCCACTTTAAAAAACAATAAAAATAAAGAGCAGCATACTGGGATTCACTGGGACAGGTCAACTTTGTTTTAGAGGTGGAGACCCAGAGAGAAAGTGGAGACCCATTGTGCTAAATGCAAGAGATATGAGCAAAATATTTTCAAGGGCTGTTGCCAAAACAAAACAAAAACAAAAACAAAAGCAAAAAAATGCTAGGATGAAAGATTAAAAAGCTCTAGATCCTTGGCTCTGGTAATTACCCCATGGAATATGCAAACTGATGGGAGGCCAACACAAGTTTAAATGAAATTAGTTTATTGCCCAATAAATTCCCAAGTTTGGGAAAAAAAGTCTTATGATTATTTAACTTGTAAATCAATCCCCAGGCACTGTGATCCAAATATGTACCAATGGGAAAAAAATAAATAAAATAAAAAGTAAAAAGGGGAACCTGGATGGCTCATTCCATTAAGCGTCTGAGTCTTGATCTTATGGTCCTGAGATCGAGCCCTGCATTGGGATAGGCACTAAGCATGGGGCCCACTTAAGATTCTCTCTCTCTTTCTACCTTTTCCCCTCCCCCCTCCCCCCTCACTCCCTCTTTCACTCAAAACAAACAAACAAATCTGTAGCAACAGTAAGGCAATGCTAAACCGCAGCAATCACTAGAAAGGTATTTTTCCAAACCTCTTTCTCAAACGTGATGTTGTGGACAATGCAATTGTGAAAACTTCCAAAAGGACAGAATCAGGAGCAGGAGTCCTTGCTATATGTATAAAAGGACATTGTGCCTGGTATGGAAAGATAAATACTGTGTATTCTTTTTCAATTTTCTCTGTACAAAATAAAGGTTTTATTGAAGATGTCCTCCTCATTCTCAGTAACAGTACACTGAGTACAATGCGGGTGAGTTCCAGACCATAAGAGGTTACTCTCACCCTAGGCTAAAGAAAGGATTATTAATTAAACCAGATACCTCAGACTAGACGCTGTACGCAATAATTGCATGCGATACTAGTTAATGAGATACTAGGAAGAATTTGCAATATGTCTGAATTAGTTTATGGTATAGTTGTACCATGTTAAAAGATGCTTTAATAGTATCCATGTTGGGAAAAAGATGGGAATGTCAGACAGTAAGAGATTAATGAATATTCCATTCCGTCTGACCTAATTCCCACAAGCACAGCCCCCAATCAGCCCATGTTGTTCCAGTGATGCATGAAATCTAGGGCTGGGCATATGACCAAAGCCTAATTGGAGAACTCCAAGCACTAGCCACAGTATTTTATCCAGAAAGCAGCTTATGGCTTCCATCGAAGCCCGTGAAAGTTTCCCTGAGATTTGTTGAGAAAAGTTATCCCTGAGATTTGTTGAGATATTTGCAAGAGATGCTCCCTTGTCTCTGAAATTTCGAGCTATGCAAAAAATGTAGGTTAAATATTGTTTAAACTGAGGATGAAGCCAAAGAAAAGCGGAGTCTAATGAAGAGAAAAGTGTATGAGAGCTGCAAAGAAAGCACTGAAGTCACTGCATTCCAGGGGTCCTCAACATTGCTTCATCCTGGACCTTTGCAGTTACGTGAGCCCATAAATTCTCTTTGTTTTGCTTAAACTAGTTTAATGTGAGCTTTTTTTTTTTTTTTTCATTTGTCAACAAGCTAAGTAGGAACATAAAGATGTAGTCACAAATCCAAAAGCTGTGGGGACCTGAAACATCACACACATAAAAGTTAAGAAACTAAGAAGGAAATAAAGCCACAGGAAGTAGTGGGGACAGTGGACACCAATACTTTGCTACACTGAGTGTGGGAATGCAGACCATAATTTTATTAGGTTTCCTGATCTTTAAAAAAAAGTTCTAAATTTTAATATGAATTCTTCTAAAATTGAATTATTGGCAATTCATATTATTTATTATTTTATAAAATGGATCATGTAGGCCATTTCTTAATAGCCTATGATTTTTGATACAAATACTTAAAATGTGCAAATAATAATTTTTTCATCTACATAAAAAATGGTAGACATCTAAAAATTAATTTTTGCCTCAAGTCACATATGCCCACATGAGTTTCTGTCAATAGAAAAAATAATTGGTATTCTATAAATGTTTATATATCATGGATTGCCTGTCTTTTAAAACAGAGAATGTAAGCCTCATATGGAAGGTGATGCAATACAGCTAGTAGAAAGCAGTGGTTAATGTAGTGAAATTTATCCTGGACCGAAAGGCAAGGATTACCCTTGTCCCAAAGCATTCTATGTCAATTCAAAACAAAACAAAACAAAAGACAAGGTGTGAAACAAATTTGTGTGTGAAGCTTTATTTCTGAACTACCGTTTGAGATATTTATGATATATTTTTAAAAGCACGTATACGTATTTCTCTTATCTGTTTAAAATGCATCCTAACTTTTCAGAATGTCTTTTAATAACCAACTGTTTGAACACTCAACAAGGTACGATTTTCTGTGTACGTAAATACTTATACCAATACCCCAGAGGTCTACCAGCTTTTCTGCGCGCAGTACTAAGTGAGGGAGGAAAAGGTTACTACATCAATATAGAAATGGCCTCATGTGAAAAATACAATGGATTCTCTGGACAATTTGGTAATCCTGCAAAATTAATTATGCCCTGGATATATATTGCACCACACTGAGGGAGAAAAATGAAAATTATTTTTGAATAATTGAAATGAAGTTTAATAAGGACATAAG
Source organism: Ailuropoda melanoleuca (assembly GCF_002007445.2). Lineage (NCBI taxonomy): Eukaryota > Metazoa > Chordata > Mammalia > Carnivora > Ursidae > Ailuropoda > Ailuropoda melanoleuca. The sequence goes on along the minus strand of NC_048219.1, from coordinate 51,280,581 downwards.
TATGAGTTCAGAAAATAAAAAGTAGGAGTCATATTAATAGGAGGACTATGCCTCTCGCCTAACAAGAGTCAAGAGCTCTCTGAAATTCTACTCCTTCCTGTAAGGTGCAGGCATTTATAAATATTTTAGGAGGAATGCAGATACCACAAGGAAAGTCTTATGGTCTGAAGCGTGTACCCCTCAAATTCAAATGCTGAAGACTTAACCTCCAGTGTGACTGTGTTGGAGATAGGACTTTGATTTTTGTAATTAAGGTTAAATGAAGTCACAAGGATGAGCTCTTACTCCAATAGGACTCCTGTCCTTATAAGGAGAGGAAGAGACAGCAGGACTACACACTTACACAAAAGACCATGGGAGCCTGTGGTGAGGAGGCAATGATCTGCAATGCAAAGGGAAAGACCTCAGGATAAACCAAACCTGTTGGTACCCGATCTTGCACCATCAGCCTCCAGAAACAGTGAGAGATAAGTATCTGTGCTTAAGCCTCCCACTCTGTAGTATTTTGTTAGAACATCCCTAGCGTGATTAACATAATATAATAAAAAAAAAAAGAACATCCCTAGCAGACTAATAGGAAAGGAAACCCTCCTCCCAGTTGTCTCCCCCCCAGCCCCACAAGGTAAAATACCCCCCTCTTTCCCTTCCCACCAATGGATCCACAAGCCTTAAACCAGGACTCATTCGTTTTCTTTGTTATTTCACCCCAGGAGCAGCTGGGGGTTGATCCTTTTAGTAGAGAAGAGTGGAAAGTCCCAGGAAAAGAAGGGAGAGCAGGAACAAAGGGGTGCAGGATGGTAGGAAGTGGGGAAGAGTAGAGTTAGTTCTAGATGGGAGCTGGTGTATTTGAGACTTCTCGGGAATACAGGGATATTATATGGAACTTCTCTAAAGTTCTAGGGAGTAAGATGACACTCCCATCTAGACACGGGGATAACTCAACCAGCCCAAGAACAAAGTATCACAGCCACCTCTATACCAATGTACACTATTTATGGCTACTAGGGCAGGAGGGAGGGAGGGAGAGAGAAAGAACTCAAATAATGTAATAATGATCCAGTTACCCCCCCAGATGAGTTATCTTTGGAAACACTAACTTAAAGACATTCATCTAATAGTGGAAATTTTCAGCATCATCAAAAAGCAGCAGAAATTATAATTTGTGGCTTCAGCTCATTTCTAGTCACATCACATTTGCAAGTGACCTGACCAATCGAGTTCTCACTCATTTATTAATGTCTTCAGCATTATTCATTGAGACAATTAGGAAGGATCCAACATTATAGGTAGCACAGAGTAGATTACCAGTGTGAGCACCTTCATTCATTTGTGACAAACAATGACTAAGTTCCAAGTATGGACCGGGCCTTCTTTTGAGGATGAGAATACAGCAGTGAACAAAATACATATAAAGAGCTATATTCCATAAAGAGTTACATTCCAGTGGAAAGTTGAATAAAAGGGGGAAAAAGAGGGAATTATCTTGTGTAATGGGAACAAGCTTAGGGTGTGATCTAGGAACGACTAGGAGGGATGTTTCCCGTGCAAACTTCAGAGATCAGAGAAAGCATGGCACACTTGGGAACTGCAGAGCCCGGGACTGGATTCTGGCTCTGCCATTGATTAGAGCTGTAAACCTGGACAAATTCCTTAACATCTCTATGTGTCAATGTACTCTTCTATAAAGTAGAAGTAATACTGCTACCTATCTCAAAGTATGAGAATTAATTGAGTTAATATGGAACTTGGAGGAGTTCTTAGCATGTAGTCAATACTCAATAAAAGTTTTATGTTTTCATTGTATTATGATGAAGGTACCTTGGATTTTTAGCAGCGAAATCACATGGTCCTCTATGACACATTAATTTCTCTTTGCCTAGCACCAAATCTGATCTCCTGCTCTCACATTTCTCACCTTTTGGACTGTCTTATTTCTTTTGGGTACATTTGTATAAAAGTGCGTGAAGAAACATATAATGACCCTGGGGAAATTGTAGACTTAACCCAACTTTTAAAAATGACCCTGTTACTGAATGCAGATTTTCATCCTGTGAGAAACAAGGCTTGATTCCACCAGAAGATAACAGTTTGGAAAATGATACATGTCCGTCTTACTGTATCACTGAAGGAAGAATTTGTAGAACACAATTCTGAGGCCCTGGCAAACATGGCCAGGCCACGTGGTTCTTTTTTACTCTACAAAATATTTCAGACTCTTCCCACTTTAAACCCTTCCCCCCCCCTTTTTTTTTTTTTTTTTTTTTTTTTGGTGATTTATGTATAGTGAATTTTAAGGAAAAATGTGGGATAGAAGCCTGCAAATCTGTTTCTCACCTCACACATATCCATCCCGGTGGGAACTTTGCACATTCTCCTAATTTTGAAAATCCATGAACAGCTAACTGAACATAACCTATGCACCAAACACCGCATCTGAGACCGCGTGCTCGTGCCAAAGTCACACGGCTTCCTCCATAAATGCTCATTTTGTTCTGATCTCTCCTGCCAGCTTATGACTTTCCTGTCTTTGGTCCAGCACCACTCACCCTCTTTCCACGTTCTTCCCTAACTCAGCCCGCCTGCTGTATTCTTTCTTTGCCTTTTAGATGGTGCTGTTTCTTTTGTGCTCCCTTATATAAAGTCAGTTCAAGGCGCATGAATGCATCTCGTAAGAGCTAGGCTCTAAATGCCTTTAATTTTTCTTTATTCCATTTTGTTATCAGCATCAGCGCATTATGTACCTCTACATTAAGATACAATTTTCCATCTTTGAAAAAGAGGCTTATTTTATTTTATTTTTTCAAGATAACCAGTGGCTTTTTTAAAAATGAAAAAGGCGGATTAAATGAAGGCAATCATACAGCCAGGTTTACAAGCATGAGTTACTTACAAAGACTGCAAGTCACTAAATAACTTCTTTCTATCTGCTATTTCCTTGACTCAATTCCAAATACATATTAAGTAATGGATTAACTGTTTCCAGGAGAAATGCTGATAATAATTATATCACATATAGCTTCTGGGTGATAGGAATGCTAAATGCCACTAGACTGAGCCCTGGTTGATTTTCAATTTACTTTCCAAAGCAAACCTTTGGATCTCCATATGCCTTTTGATATTTGTGCATTTTCATTCATGTTCAGTTTGATGAACTTATAATGTGGTATTAATTAGAACTATACCAATGGAATCATCATATTCATATCTCTACAGACTACCTCCAGGAAATATTTACTGCTTACTCATTTTGTGCTAGGAGTACTTTTAAAATCTCAATACTTTTATAGTTTAGCAATGGATTTTTATGGAGAAAAAGAACACTCTGTGAAATACAAGAATAGCAGCTTCAGTAAATAAACTTCTTGCTTCCCATTGTGCACAATTTATTTGACTTATATGTGATTTTCATTTTATATTCATATTATGAATAGAGGAGTTGACTTTCTTCATTTAACTTTTCCATCTACACAAGCAAGCGCTCTAAACCACATTCAACAGCAGTTAACACAGGTGCTATAATCTGCAGAATTTGATGTTTTTACATTCAGATTTTCTAGAGATCATAAATTAGGTTTTAACATTTTGTACCACCAATATACAATTATTTATGCATTTTTTCCATTTAGAATTTTGTTTTTGCAGGTTTGCTAATGACAAGTTATCTCAGATTTGCTTTGTCTAAAAATGGCATATCTTTTGAAATTGTTTGAAAACAACTCTTTCCATCCTTGAATGGTATTTTCAATGAACATGGAAAGCAAGCTTTCACTACTGCCAATATGACATTCCATTTTCTTCTGGCTTGTTTTGTTGTTGTTATTGTTGTTGTTGTGGTTGTTTTGTGTTTTTTTTTTTGAAGGACATATTTTCAAGATTTTCTCCTTTCAGCAGTTCGACTACTATATGTCTAAAAAATTTTACTGTTTTTATATTTTAAATATTACATTTACAAGGTTTTCTAGTTCCTGGAACTAAGAGTAAACAACTTTCATGAGTTTGAAATATTCTTAGCCATCATCTCTTCACTTTTTCCTTCTTTACTATTCTTTCTTTTTCCTTCTGGGACTCCAGTTAGACCTATGGTAACTTTTGACTCTATTGCACGTATCAGGTTTCTCGCTTCATTTTCAATTACTTTTGCTCTCTCTGCTTTACTTTAGATATTTTTCTATTGTCCTGTCTTTCAGTTCATCAGCATTGTTTTTGGTAACATCTAATCTTCTCTTGAAGTCATCTAGTGAATTCTTAAATTTCAGACGCTACCTTTCTCAGTTGTAGATTTTGTTTGATTCTTAACATTGATTTGAAATATCTTAAGTTTTTCTCCATTTTCATCTATCATTTTCCATGTTTCCCTCTATTTTATGAAACATATTTACAACTATTTAAATTGTTAATCTGAAAACTCCAATATCTGTGTAACTTATCAGTGCCTTTGTACCTTCAGATTCTCTCTCTCTCTCTTTTTTTTTTCTTTTGTGTCCAAATGTTTCTGCTCATCCTCACATCCAATGACTGAATTTTCAAAATTGTATTAAAATGGTTAATAATTCAAATGTCGTTTTCTTTCTTCATAAATGTTTCAAGTTTGATATGGAGGTGAGCTGAGTTGAGGAAAGTTTACTGTTTGGGTAATAGTCTATATCCCTGGGATGAACACCTGCAGGATTTTTAAGTGAGAGCCTGGCCATTCATAGTATCTTTTCTAATGGGTGTTGAATTCCAATCACTATCTTCTTACTACTACAAGACTGCTATAAACTTTACTATAATTAATAATAATAATCTTAGTTTTTTGTTTCGTTTTGTTTTTGTTTGTTTTGGGTTTTTTGTTTGTTTAGCCTTCTACCCCACCTAGTTTCTAAATTTAAAAAATGCCTACATGGGAAATTAGCCTTTTGGTTATGGCTTCTCAAGTCTCCAAGATCTCCTTTCTAGGCTTATGATGACTGCAAATGTCCTGCTGATTTCTCAGTACCCTCAGCATGGCTTCTGATCAGGACAATATCAAATCCTCAGCCTCATGCCTGCACCCAAAGGTTTCCAGTGAAAAACAGCTATAGAAAATCAGTTTACCTCTCCATATATCTTCCCTCTGTGGAATCTTAATTTCACTACTCATAGTTGTTCCTGCAGCTCTATTGCAGCTTCTCTGATTTTGTTTTCCCCCTAGATTTTCAGAGTTAGAACTTTAACTTGCCACAAATTCCAGCCTACTCAGACATAGAATTCTTCTTCATTTTTGAGTGGTATTTTTCACAGGATAAAAGAATTCTAGTTTAGCAGGTTATTTTCATTAAGCATTCTGAAAATATCATTTGAATACATCTTATATGTTTTATGTGTGATTATTTCTCCACAAATTCATCAGCAATTGGTGTTGTCAAACTTTTTAAATTTTTTAGCCATTCTGATAGGTACATAGTGATTTATTACTGTTATTTTCATTTACTTTTCCTTAATGGTTAATGATGCTGATGATCTTTTCTTTCTTTCTTTCTTTCTTTTTTTTGGCCATCTAGTATTCTATTTATTTATTTAAGATTTTATTTATTTGATAGAGAGAGAGAGAGACAGCGAGAGAGGGAACACTAGCAGGGAGAGTGGAAGAAGCAGGCTCCCTGCTGAGCAGGGAGCCCGGTGCGGAGCTGGATCCCAGGACCCTAGGATCATGACCTGAGCCAAAGGTAGACACTTAACAACTGAGCCACCCAGGCACCCTTAGTATTCTCTTTTATGAAATGTTTTTTCATGTCTTTTTTTCCCCACTTTCTAATAGCATTTTTTTCTGTTGAGTTTGAAAGTTCTTTACATATTTCAGTACTAGTCCTTTGTCTGATGTGTTTAGAAAATATTTTTTCCCAGTGTGTAACTTGTATTTGTATGGGTTTTAATGAATAAGAAAATGGTTTTAATTTTGATTAAGTCCAGTTATTCCTTTCCCTTTTTATTGATTTTGGTTTTGGTGTTAATTCTAAGAACTCTTTGCCTAGTCCGAGATCCCACTGATTTTTTTTTTTTTTACATTTGTTATTGTTTTATATTTCACATTTAATGTTGTGATCTATTTTGCATTCGTTTTTATATACGGTTAAAGACTTAGGTTGAAGTTTCTTACTTTCTTTCCTTATTTGTTCACTTTTTGCCTGTGGATGACCAATTGCTGTAGCACCATTTATTGATATTATTATCTTTCCTCTATTAACGTGCTATTAAAATTTTCTCAAGAATAAGTTGGGCATAATTTTGTTGGTCTAATTTTGGATTTTCTATTACATTCCATTGATCTTTGTGTTTATCCCTCTTTCAATACTACACACTTTTGTTTACTATAGCTATATAATAAGATTTAAATTTAAGTAGACTGTTCATTCTAGTTTATTGTGTGTTTTCAAAAATTTTTTAGCTACTTTAGTTTCTTTGCCTTTCTATATAAAGTCTCACTGGGATTGTAATAGTAATCATGTGAAACCTGTATATTAATTTTGAAACAAATGACATGTTCATTATGTAGAGTCTTCCAAGCCATGAGCACAATATGTCTCTCCATTGTTAAGATCTGTTTTGGTTTGTTTCATCAGAGTTTTGTAGTTTTTAAATTGTAAGTCCCGTAAATGTTAGTTTGGTTTATACCAAAGTATTTCTTTTTTGAGTGATTTTCAAGGATACTATATTTTAATGTTGATGTCATGATCTTGATGAACTTACTACTTCTAGGAGGGATTTTGTAGATCTCTTATGATTTGTTATGTAGATAGTCATTTCCTCTGCAAATAGGAGTATTTTTTATTTCTTCTTTTCTAATCTGTGGACTTTTATTTTATTTTCTTGCCTATTGCATTGACAAGGACTTCCAGCACTCAGGTCTATTGAGTAAAAATTGTGTGAAAGTATATCCCTACCTTGTTCCCAATCATAGAGGGAAAACATCCAGTCTTCCACAATTAAGTAAAATATTAGCTGTAGGTTTTTGGTAGATGTCCTTTATCACATTGAAGTTCTTCTCAATCCTATTCTGGAAGTTTCTATCAGATGTATTTTATGCATCAATTAATACAATCGTGATTTTTCTTCATTAATCTGTTATTATGATGGATTATATTGATTGAATTTGGAATCTTGAGCCATCCTGACATTTTGAAATAAGCCCCACTTGATTATGGTGTATAATTTATATATTGTGAATTCTCTTTGAAAATACCTTTATAAGAATTTTTGATTTTGTATTTATGGCAGACATTGCTCTGTAATTTTCTTATTCTATCATTGTCTGATTTTGGTATTAGGGTAATACTAGATTCATAAAGTGAATTAGGTTTCATATCTTCTTATTTTTTGAAAGATATTGTATAGAATTGGTATTAATTCTTCTTCGAAATTTTGGTAGAATTCTCCAGTGAAAGCATCTTGGCCTGGAGATCTCATTTTTAAGGAGTCTTAAAATTATAAATTAATTTCCTTGATAGAGGACTATTTAAACTACCTATTTCATTTTTGGTGAGTTGTAATTATATTCTTGAAAGAATTTGTTCATTTGATATAGGTTGTCGTAATTGTGTGTTTAGTTACTCATAGTATTTCTTCATTATCATTTTGATATCTGTATATCTGTAGTGATATCCCCTGTTTCATTTCTGATATTTATGATTTGTGTCTTCTTTTGTTCTTTGTCAGTTTTTGTAGAGTTTATCAGTTCTTTGTCAGTTCTTTTGGTCATTCATTAAAAAACAAAAGCCAGCTTTTTGTTTTATTGAGTTTTTTTCTATTTTCTTTTTAATTTCTTTGATATTGTATTCTTATCTTTATTATTTCTTCTACCTCCTGGAGTTCATTTTACTATTTTTTTTAATGTTCTTGAGGTGAAGATAAGATGATTGATTTGGAACTTTTCTCTTTTTTAATGTATAAATCTGGTGTTATACATATCTCGTTCAGTGCTATTTCAGTATGTCCACAGATTCTGATGTGCTGTATTATCATTTTGATTCAGTTCAAATATTTTTTTTAAATTTCTCTTGAAAATAACTGTTTGACACATGGATTATTTAGAAGTCTGTTGTTTAGTTTCCAAGTGTTTGGGAATTATCTTGTTATCTTTCCAGCACTAATTTCTCTATTCCATTTTGATCAGAGAACATTCTGTATGATTTTAATTAATTTCAATCTGTCAAGCTTTGTTTTATGGCCCAGGATATGGCTATATTGTTATACATTTCATGGATGCTTGAAAAGATTGTGTATTTCCTCTGTTGCTGAATAGAGTATTCTATAAATGTCAATTAGATCCTGTTGGTTGAAGATTTGAGTTCCTTTATACCCTTGATGATTTTCTTTCCAGTTATTCTACCCTTCAAGAAAGGGGTGTTGGTGTACACAACTATTAATGTAGATTTGTCTGTTTCTCCTTCTAGTTTTATCAGTTATTGTTTCCCATATTTTACAGTTCTCTTCTTTGGTCCATAAACATTTATGATTGCTATATTTTCTTGTTGTATTGACCCTTTTATCATTATGTAGTTTTTTTTGTTTGTTTGCTTGTTTGTTTTTGTCTCTGGTGAGTTTCTATGCTCCGAAGTTCACCTTATCTAATATTACTATATCTACTCTTGCACTTCTAAATTGAAATTTTTATGATATCTCTCTTTCCCACTGCTACCTCCCTGGTTGGGAAAAATATATATTATGGATCATAGTAGAAACTAAGCTGTATAAAACTTCTGAATGAGCAGTGCTTGTTTGGTCATTTTACATTCCATTTAGTAATACCCAGGCTTTCCAGCGTTAAACTATATATGAATAAATCTACATGAATAAGGTCTAACTCAGAAATGAGAGGAATGTTAGGTATTTCTATTTGGCTAAAGGGATATTCTCACTCTTATAATGACTGGAGCTATACGTCATCAATCTTTTTTCTTTAATAGGTAAGACATACAGTCCTTACTGGTATGTGAATTAACAAGATGACTAAAACTGCATAGGCGTCCAAATGAATAGACATATTAAGAGAACTTCTCTCTTGTTTATTCTATTATTTCAAGAGGACCAGAAAATGATTTCTGGCTTGTCACACTCCATGCTGTTATCCCAAAACAACAAAGAAAACACCAAATAAAAAGTTTCATTAATGTTACCATACGTTCTATACTACCAACTTTTTCCCAAAATTATAACCAGTAATTCAAATAATATGGTCTGATATTTTATGCCAATACAGCACTCCAACAATTATGTTTTGCTGTTTTTAGATTTACTAATTTGAAATGATAGATTTTATAAATCCTCATATTATTTAAAAATAATTTTAAATGACCAAGATTCTAATGGCTCTTGCAATATAAAGATAAAATTTTTATGAGGATCAAATGGATTATTATGGGTTTATTATGGGTTATCAAAGCCCTGCATAGCTTTAGAGATTGGTCTATACCTGAAATAGTAAAGTTACTGTTTTATAAGAATGTAATCTTACATGTTAATCTCTCAAATTTTATATATTTAATTCATAGCCATTACTATACTAATGTTATCCTTCAATTAACATTTGATTCATAATTTTTTGTTCTGACAAATTCTAATCTTTTTGATACCTATAATGGTGAGGTATGATAATTTCTATTAGAATAAACATATCTTATATTTTTATCTCTCTAGAATTAATACATTCATATTGCAAGCAATATTAAATATACTAACTAGTACATAACTTTAAAATTTACATTTCAATAGATGAATGGAGATAAAAAGAAATTTGTATGATTCAATTAATGTTTTCCTTAAAGGAAAAAATTGTTCAGAACATTATTTCACAGGGATTTTTTTCTTGTTATAATAAGAAATATATAAAATGAATTAAATGCCTTTGTCTTATAAAAACTAAGGTGAGCTTTAACTGATAATTGGTACATTATGCATTGGATAACATGATTATATAGTTTATTTTATTATTTAGTATTTATACTTAGCATTTTTGTTTTGTTTTGTTGTTTTTTAAGGAATTTGAATCACCTTCAATACAATACAAAGCAATTCTGTTAAACATTCCTTCCTGGGCCTGCCAAGAAAAAAAAGCACTTTAAGGGAAGAGAAGAATTGCTATTATCAGGCACCTGTGATGAGTCAATCACTGTAGATAAACACTGAATTTATGTCTGTTCATCTTGGCAGCCAAAGCGAAAAGGAAAAATGTGGTTCTCCCAAGGTTGTCTTCAAACACAAACATTTTCTTGGCTCAAAATTGAGGGAAGACTCTAACATGTGGTTTCTTATGTTTAGGGACACTGAAGAACATAATGGAAGATGTCTTCACATATTTTTATGAAAAACATGGACATTGTTCAGCTATAAAAGCTACAAGTTTAACATTAGAAGTAATCCAATGAAGAGCTTTCTATGGGACACTGAGATAATGAAGTGCACGGATGCTGCATCCTGAAAATCTAACTTAAAACAGATTGAGCCTAGCTAATCTGGGGGATGAGATAATTAACCCGTCCAAAAGACAGCTCTTTCAAATATCAGAGGTCTCCAATGAACTTTTGGCAAGAACTGCACCACTGTCAATTTAGAGGTCCTGAATTACTAATAATTGTTTTGTTAATTAAAGATGGACTCCTCTCTTTGATTAGCTAATTTACAGCCAAAAGAACCCCCAAAAACAATCAACCAACCAAAAAAACAAACCTGTCTTGTCCACAAAAAAGAAGTTTTGTACAAGACATGGAGACCCCAGTATAATGCATTTGACAAAATGATTCTTATAAAATACATTACATGGTAGTTAGTTAAAATTACAATTAATGAGATAGCTCAATATTGCAGTTATTTGTGTTTTTCTTATTTTTACTTTACTTCTGTTGAAGAAAGGTTTGTTTGTTTGCGTTTTTTTTTTGTTTTTTGTTTTTTGGCCCATCTTTGTCTTTTCTACAGCAATGACTAGAGATACCTTTCTTGGTACACATTCAATAAAACCATTTAATCTGACTATACCGTCTATTCCTTGCTAATACATCTACCAAAATACAATGCATTTAGTTTTCGTGTAATTGATCCTAAGTTGATATTTTAAAAACAATAATTACTCAAAAGTCACGCTAGACTAATTTTAATTTCTCCTTTTGAAATATGAAAGGAATGTAATAATGAATCTAACTAACCATTTAAGAATCTTTTTACAATATCCTTATGTAAAGTATGGCAAAATAAATTTGAAATAGATTTAGTTAACATACAAGAGGACATTTCTGGAGAAATAGTAGTAAATAAGATAAATGTAGTCCATAACTTTATGGAGATTAAAATATAGTGGGGAACAGAAAAATAATTTATCAAGTGTGATACACATTAAGAATTAAGAAATATAAAGAACACGGTACAATAGAAACATGTAATGATGTGATTTAAGTTTTATTAGGGATTCACAAAAGTGCCGATGAGTAATATTTAAAGTGAGAATTGAAGAATGAGTTGAAGTTAGCTGTGTAATGGGAGAATGAATGAGAGAATATTCCAAAAAGAAAAATAAATGCAAAATCTATTATTGAGGGAGAGTGTGGCATATTTCAGGTCAGAAATCCAGAATGGTCGAGGCTTAGCAATTGAGAAACAGTGAGTGTGAGAAGCTGACAGAGTCAGATCTCAGAGGATCTTGAGCTCAGGTTTAAGATTTCCGAATGTGTTGGCAGCTGAAATGTAGACTGTTGGCAGCTTAGTGCCATTTTCTTCTACTATTCTTTTCCTTTATTTCAGGGACTGGGTATCTGAGCATTATATTTCCCAAGATTCCTCCTGTAAGGATCTGGATCAGATCTACACCTGAATAGCAACTGTGTAAGTTTTGAAAGGTAGAGGAGAAACAGAAATTATTATTATTTTTCCTTCTGGTAGACAAGTGGGTTTTGTCAAAGATGAGCTTTCATAGTGGCTTTGTGGACTTCAATTCCACTTTGATGTTGAGGATAATTATGATCATTGCTGGCAGTTTCTGGTGCTTCTAGCAACTTCCCGATGCCTTAATATCTACTACACTTTTGATTTATGTACAGTTTTCCTTGTTCTTTAATTACATAAATTCCTAAATTAAAGTCATTTCTGTTTTCCTAACTAAATCCTGATTGATACAGTATTTGGTGTAAAAAATGGTGGGTAAAGTGCTATAAACATAAAATAAAATTTAGGATGTGTAACATTGGCTTAGTCATGTAAGATAAGACAAAGAAATTAAATATAGCAGACTGAAGGGATAGAGAGTTTTGTTATGCTGTGAAGAAATAGATGGTGACAGAGGCACATAACTGTGATGGCAGAATAATATGTTCACTAAGTCTATAGTGTTTGGAAAGTAGTTTGAATGCTTTAGAATTATAGTGTGTGCTGAACACTGTTTGCTGCATTGACAAAGGGGTTACAAAGAAGAGGTAAATTCATTCAAGAATTAGCTGATTTTAGGGATAGATGAAAGTGAATGGAGAAAATTCAGAAATGATGGGCCTTAAGGTGCTAAAAACAACAACAACAACAACAAAAAAAACAACCAAAACCAACCAACCAAACAAACAAACAAAAAGCTAGTTATTTTAGGACTCTGGTTATGAAGGAAAAGACTAGAAAATCTTCAGTGTCAAGGGTCAAGTAAGACTTCTCACTAAACAAATTGACCAAACCACATAGTAAATATCATACTGAAGAATTTTACTTTCACCACAAAATAATCTCAGGCATCGCTTAAGACAGCCAGCAGTAATCTGAGAGAAGGGGTCGATTGACAAAGAAAGGCAAGGGAATCAGACTTGGGAATTATCTCTAGGAAAACGAGATGCAGCTATTGGGATGTGAATCTGAGTGGAAAGAAATAGATTAGAGATCAACTAAGTTTTTAAGAGAATTATATTGCCCAAGAAATCATGAGACTATGCTTAAAACTTTGTTCAAGTCTTAAGCTTTTAATTCGAAGCTCTACATTTTTACCATTAGGGGACAATATGCAAAATCTCTTTAGATGTCAGAAAGCTGTTTCCCAGCACATGCTGGTGATACAGCTGTAAAGAGCAGTGCACAAGAAAGAATCTTCTCAAAAATAGACTTGGAACCCAGAAAACAATGGAAAGATTTCTTCCCAGATATAATAATCTTTATCTAATTACATTTTTCCCTACACTTAGGGTAAGAGGTCTTAGTAAGGTCTAATCATCAGGATGTCTCCCATTCTTTCCATTGCACTTGGAAGCTATTATTGTTGTTACAATGTCCCAGCTTCTGTGTATAATAATGAATGTGTGTGTTAGGGATGGAAATAATTTGTCTTTTTTGTGCACAGGTTCCTATACCTGAAGGATCCATAACTGAATCTGATAGAGTTTTCTGAACTTTGAGTTGTATATTGTGACTGGAAATACAGTGTATTGTCTCCCTTGGGGAAGCAATGAGTGGTTTCAGTGTATGAGAATAAATAAACAGCATATTTAATGAAAAATAGAGTGGGTTATGGAGGAGTCTCCTCTAAGTATCACAAAATCCTTATCTTCTTCCTCCAGCCCATACGATTAGATTTTTTTTTACAGTCTTTATTGTAGCTAGGTGTGGTGATGTCCCTGGATTCTCTTCCATGGGGTATGAGGGGCATGAAGTGTGCACCACTTCTAGGTCATGCCCATAAAAATCTCCAGTACACAATCCCTCATTCTCACTCGTTATTCCCTGCCCATGCATTTCCCCGTGGGATTCTAGAGAATGAGGGAACCACAGGATGCAAGGCGCCTAGGTCTTGGATTATCTCTTTAAGGACAGCCACAGAGCAGTATCACACAGCAGTATTATACACAGAAGCTGGGACACCAACTAGCACAACGGCTAGATGGTGAATTAAAGGAACACTCTCGCTGCAAGACAGAAGCAGGCAATAATAGGTGTATAGAGACCAGTTACAGCTTTGGGGGAATAGAAGTTATGGTGGAGGAGAATTTTGTGGTAGAATTAAGCACTATCAAAAGCCGCTGAGAGGTTGTATTAGTTTTCCGGAAGGGCCGTAACAAATCACCACAGACTGGGCGGCTTTACACAACAAGAGTTTTTGGGTCACAGTTCTGGGTGCTAGAGGTCCAAAATCAACGTGTAGGCAGGTCTTGCATAACCCTCCTGGCTTTTCAGCCACCGCTGGAGTCATTCTTTCCTTTTCTCGAAAGATGACATGTGTTAAAACCAAAGAGCCCTCCTGGCCATTTTCTTCTTATGGAATCCGAGAAGTCCAGCACCCTTCTTTCATTTCTTCATATCTCTGCCCTTCTTAGTTCAAGCTGGTAGTGTTTCCGTAGAGATGTTAATTGGAGCCACGAGTCACAGTCGAATCTCTCCAGCAAAAGCTAGTGCCGCCACACTATTGGTGTTCCCTTCAGACCACGCTCTATCATTTTTTTTTTTTTTTGCAATTGGATAGTAAACCTTTTAGTTCCTATTTTATTTATTTGCTTTATAGTTTCTTCCTTGATTTCTTTCTTTCCTCTTGTATTTTACTACAAGCAGCAAGGAATAACCAGGCTGTGCCTTCCACACTTTGCTTGGAAATTCCCTCAGCGAAATACCTGTGTTCATCACCTCCAAGCTCTACTTTCCCCCAACAACAGGACACAATTCAGCCAAGTTTTCTGCCAATTTATAGTCAGAGTTGCCTCTCCAAAGGCATGTCTGAAATCACATTCTTCATTTCCATCTGAGACCTCACCAGAGGAAACTTTAGCATTCATGTTTCTACTAACATCCTCTTTAAGGCAATCGAGACTTTTCCATCATGTATATCAAAATTCTTCCAAACTCTATCCATTTACCCTATTCTAAGGCCACTTCTACACTTTTTAGGTATTTTTTACAGAGGAAACTCACTTCCCGGTACCAAAATCTATATTATTTTCCATGGCTGCCCTAGCAAATCACCACTAACCATACAGCTTAAAACAACAGCAATTTTATTATCTAGACGTTCTAGAGGATAAAGGTGCAAAACCCAGGTACAGGCAGGACTATGCTCTCTCTAAAGTCTTTAGAGGATGATTTGCTCCATGCCTTTTTCTTTGCTTCTGGTGTTGCTAGCAATTCTTGGTGTTTTCTAAGTCTCTACCAGTCTCTACCTCCATTATCAAATGGTCTTCCATGTGTGCGTGTGTGCATGTGTGTGAGTGTCTATGACTCTTCTCTTTTTATAAGAACACTTTATGCAGTCATTTGGATTAGGACCCACCCTAATTCAGTGTAACTTTAACATGACTTGATTGCCTCTACAATGACTCTATTTCCAAGTAAGGTTACATTAGCAGTTACTAAGGTTAGGATTTCAACATATTTTTTTTTCTGTGGGGGGAGCACAATTCAACCCATAAAAAGGGTCAAATAAGAAATGGTCTAATTGGTTTCATTGGTTTTAGTAAAATGAAAATTATTGGTGACCACAGAAATAGCAATTAATAAGTGTGTTATGTAAGACTCAACAATACGACTACTAAAGTAAATAGTGCACCTTAAGATACTTAGTACAGTTGTATTATTAAAGAAAGGATTGATGTAAGTCTATGCCACTTTTTTTTTTCCTGATCAAAGTTGGCCTATGTCACTGAATTTTATTTTGGCATCACAAATTTAGAAGGTCTAGGAGAGTCACTAGGATAGTTATGTCTGGAAAAGTGATATATTTAAAAATAATGTGCTAAGACTGGAAAAGACACAATTTAAGGGTCTTTGATAGATATTTTTGATAGCTGTCTCGGATACTTGATAAGCAAGCATTTAGTTGAGAGATTAGGCTTATCCTGTGTAACTTCAGAAGATTGAGTTAAATTGAATGTAGGCAAATACTTCATCTCAATATGAGAAAGAATTTAATCATTATAGGTGACTAGAAATGAAATGTGCTTATTTAAAATGGTAGCAACATCTACATGAGTGGAGAACTTTCAGCTGGGCTAAATAAAGAAAAAAGTGGATAATATTATCTTCACATTCTCTCCAACCATGTATTTTATTATTTTTTTAATTAAGATGTCACTTAAGTCTATTTCTAGCTATAATAAATTATATAATAGACATAGAAATACATGCATTTCCCTCTATTGGCTATAACTGGACAACTTTCATTCAATTCACTGAATATTTATGCTAAATTATTTTCTAATTTTTCTAACTTTTAATTAGCTATCATCTAATTTTTAGACTACATTTAGCTCCCTACCTTAAGTCTATTTTCTTTGCCATAACACTTACTTAATGATTCTTTTTTTTAATATCTGGCTCTTATCCATAATATAAGTTCCATGGAAGTCTGGACCATGTTGGTTTCGATCAAAGCTCTTTGTTTTGTATCTATATCTACATTCTGTCTGTTGTATAAAGGCTATCCAACAAGTTTTTGTAAATAATAAATGTAGTTTTATCTGACTTAAGAGGTTTTAGTCAACTTCCATTCTATCAACTCTTAAAAACAATTGTGATGGTCTTCTGCTGATTGCCTGTATATGGAAACAAAGCTTGAAGAGAAATCAATGAGGTATTAAAAAGCCACTTCCCATTTATGGTATTTATTGCTTAATTTTATTATCAAATGCCTGTTTATTTTGTGGGGTAGGGGTGTTTGTTTGGCTCAGTTAGAAGAGCATGTGACTCTTGATCTCAGGATCATGAGTTCAAGCTCCACATTGGGTGTATAGATTACTAAATAAATAAATAAACTTAAAAAAAATTTGGGAAAACATGAAAATTGAAAAAGACAAAAGAATATCATCTACAACTTGGATCTCTTCACACATAATAAACCACTGTTACCATTCTCATGTACTTTTAAAAAATAGAATAAGTCATGGGAATAAAAGACACAGCATAAGGAATATAGCCTCTAATATCACAATAGCATTGCATGGTGACAGATGGCAGCTACACTTGTGGTGAGCATAGCATAATGTATGAACTTGTTGAATCACTATGTTGTACATCTGAAACTAATGTAACATTTTGTGTCAACTATAATCAAATAAATTTTTCTTAAGATTAATAAGTAGATGATTTTCATAGATGTGATTGTACTATATTCCATAGTTTTGAATTTGGTATTTTATAACCAGTACTAATCCTAACTACTACATTTTCCTACATTATTAAGACTTTAAATAAATGAAAACACCCCACCTGTTTAACTCTTTTAAATAATTTTACTATTTACTCAATATTGGGATTACCTCTAATTTTAGTAGAATTTTTTTTAAAAAAGTGTTTATATGCTGTGTACTAAAAGCAACGCACTACTTTAGGTTGTAGAGATACAAAACTATGCAAAACAAGTCTTTCCCTTTATGAAATTTATGTTCTATTTGAGAAAGATAATGAGCAAGATAATCTCCACTGAATGGAATGGAAGAAATTAAGCAAAATCGTTTGATAGAAAATGTAAAATGGGAAGGAAGCTACCTTAGAAAGGAAGTGAAAGAAGAGACCTTGGGAAGATGACTCCAGATCTGAGATTAAAATGTAGAAAAGTAGGCCCCATAGGAAAAGTCTAGGTGATTCAAATGCCCATTTTTTTGTCAAGGAGCAAATTAAAGTTAAGGGCCTGGAGCACAGCAGGCAAGGGTGACGTGGGAATGGTGGTGGATATCAGAGCTTGTTGGACATAGTGCTGGTCATGTGTAGAAGTTGGAATTCTATTCTAAGTCAGATAAGAATTCATTGAAAGATTTAATAAAGGTGTGATATTATTGATTTGTTGTTTAGGAGCTAAATCTCTCTCCCCTGCAGAGATTTAAGGGCACCAGTAGATGGGGCGCCTGGGTGGCGCAGTCCTTAAGCGTCTGCCTTTGGCTCAGGGCGTGCTCCCAGCGTTCAGGTTCCTCCGCTATGAGCCTGCTTCTTCCTCTTCCACTCCCCCTGCTTGTGTTCCCTCTCTCTCTGGCTGTCTATCTCTGTCGAATAAATAAATAAATAAATCTTAAAAAAAAAAATATATATATATATATATATATGTAGGCACCATAGAAATAGGGAAGTCAGTTAAGAGGTGTTGAAGTAAGATTAAAGGCAGAGATGGAACTTAAGCCATAACTAGTATGGTCCTGTCTATGCAACCTGGACTAGAAATAGGCCGCGCTGCTATTTTGGTTACCAGGTGAAATTAACTACTCAGACAGTTTTCGGGCTAAAGTGGAAGATGAATCATCTGTTAGGAAGGGGAAACTGAAGTTTCTACCATCTTTACAGGGATAGAATCTTTAGCTGAGAAAGTGATAGGCAAATCTCAAAATACAGCACAGGTAAAACGGAAATGTAAACAAAGGGAGGCGACCAGTGCCTAGGTCACATGCAAATCCTCAAGTAGGATGAGCTCACTAGAAAATTTATAATCCAGAGCAAAAAGCAAACATTTGATGAGGAAGCTGGCTAGGAGAAGAAATGAGAGATTTGTATCCAAAAAACTACATTATAGAGCAAATGTGAAAGTAATCTAAAAAGAGTTCACCAATTAATATGAAACAAATAATTCTTATTTTATCCAGTGTTTTTCATTCCTCCAGGAGACAGAGAAAGCCAACCATTTCATTTTCAGCATTAAGTGGGGAAAAAATAGGCTATTTAATAGCATGCAATAAGGATATATGCAATAAAGATATTAAAATAATAGCTTAATGCCATTAAAATTTATAAATTTATTTATTTAAAAATAAGAAGCATAGCTTAATGTGATTTATAAAATTAGATGTGATATTTCTAAATTTAAAAATTAGCAAATCAAATTCTACAAGTATAAAAAATAGTAGCATATGATCAAGAATGCCTTACCCCAGTAATGCAAAGACAATTTGCTATTAGAGAAAATTTGATTAATACAATTTCCTACATTACATAAATATAAATTCCTATACTATCAGGTTAAAGTAATAGTAATAATAATAATAAAAGAAAATGAGTAGGAGGAGGAGGAAGGTATGATGCAATTATAATATTGGACAAAAGTCAGTAATCATTCAAGGTAAACACTTAGCAAGTTAATTAAGAACAGAAAGTGCCCTTAGAAAAATCTGTATTTTGGTTCTTAGAAATATATAAGATAGACATGTCAGATAATATATCTATTTTAAATAGAGGAAACTGATATTTATAAAGATTAATTAATTTGGCCAATGTCACACTGGTAGGAAATGAGCAAAGACTTAATACTTCAACTTTTAAAATCTAAGATGATTTTTGTCTGATATAGCTTGCCACCTACTAAATTCCTTGACTATATGTATTTAATGTTCGGGAAATGCAATTTAAATTGCTCCCTTTTGGAGTACCACATAAGAGAATTAAATTAGTTCATTTTAAAAAGTTTCTAGCGATCCATGAAATGTCTACACTGTTAATAGGAAATTACTTATAGTTCAATGCTATGTGTTCTGCCAAAGAAACATGTTGAAAGCAATGGGCCTGATTCTACCTAGTTTATCCACCAATAGTTAACTAACTAACTAACTAAATAAATAAATAACTTTTTAAAAAAATGCTTACTAAATTCCTCCAGGACATGAATATTCTATGCATTACTTTGACACAAAAGATTAAGTGAGTTTTTTAAATATGGGAATTTATTTCCTTTGCTCAGTAGTTGTTTCTTTGAGGCAGAAGCAGCCATAGTTAATATGAAGAACTAAACACATTGTAAGTACTTAATATTAACTGTTCCTTTCATACAGAGGCATGGTTTCGGCTAATGAATATGCTATTTTAAGTATTTGAGCATTTTATTTTTTTAGGCCACCAGCCAAAGAACATCTGCTTTATACTACTTTCTAGGAGAACTGATGGATTTTTTCTTTTTCTTTTTTTTTTTTTTAAGATTTTATTTATTTATTTGACAGAGAGCGAGGGAGCAAATGAACACAAGCAGGGGGAGCAGCAGAGGGAAAGTGAGAAGCAGGCTCGCCGCTGAGCAGGGAGCCCATTCAGGGCTAGATCTCAGGACCCTGAGATCATGACCTAAGCTTTAGGTGGACGCTTAACCGACTGAGCCACCCCGGGGCCCCTCATGGATTTCTTCTGAACCCTCCAGAGCTTATTCTTTTCCTTTGAACTATAGACCATACCAGAGATGCAGCTAATTTGCAGTTAGTGTACAAGTCAGCAAAGTTCATTGTCCTAGAGAGGAAGTAAATATCCCACTAACTTTTCATTAAATTTTTCCAAATACAGTATAACTTTGGAACTTTACATCCCACATGGAATTGTCTTAGTTTCCAAATGCTTATCTCTTTTTACTTATATGCCCATCTTTTGTTATACCTGTACTCAAAAATTTTTATTGAAAACATATTCTGTTCCAAGCAATATTTTGGACACTGAGTTATGATGCCATTCTGTGATTGCCATGTAAGCTTTCCTCTGGAACTTAGATTTTATTGCCACAGACCAAATTTATTCAGATAAACACAAAAATGAATGTAATATAACAAGTATGGTAAATGTGAGCAATTCTTTAAAGAAGTTTGTGGTGATAGGAGGATAGTTATAAGAAAAACTGAGCTACCCTGTGAAGCCAAAGAGGTAGAAGAAAGGATTTGCATTGAAGTCTAAAGAAATAATAGGCGCTAACTAGGCCATACGGCGATGTGACCAGGGAGACTGTTCCAGAACACCATGAATACCAAAGAATACCATGTGTTTAGGAGTATATATACAGCTGCTTAAATCTGCCTATCAATAAAGAGGATGTAATAATAAAAAACCAAAAATGACATCAATGTAATGCTTCTTCCTCAGGACAATTATACTTACTGTTCCCTGCAACAAAATTTTCTTTCCCCCAAATATCTTACAAACATGGTCAAATATCCCCTTTGCACTGGTCAAACATGGTCAAATATCCCCTTAAATACCCTTCTAAATATAAAAATCATTCCCTCAGCCCAACAACTGCTACCCTTTAGCATGATACATTTTCCATCATAAAATACACTCCATCTGACATATTCTAGATTTGTTTATGTGTTTATTGCCCTCATTAGTTTTCCTGAGAGCAAAGACTATATTCCCCTGAATCATTGTCTAGCAAATCATGAGTGTTGAACAAATACTCTTTGAATGCTCTGATAGATAACCTAACCTTTCAAAAGGCATGTCAGTTACTCTGTTGTTGTTGTTGTTTTAACACACATTCTCCCATTCTATCTTCTTAAAACTATCAAGTTTGTATTATTCCTATTATACTAATGGGACATTTTAGGCTTGGAGAGTTCCACAACTTGCCCACAGTTATACAATTAGTAAATGGCAAAGGTAGAAATCGGACTTTGCTCTATGTGACTCAAAAACCCATACTTAAAAAACCAAGAAACAAACACAAACTACACTGCACTGCATTTTAATTTTATACTTCGTTACCAGAATCTCTGCTACTAAAACTAGAATATAATAGAGAAAGAAAGAAAAAAGAGTTGCGGGGTATTGATTTCTTCTCAATGGGCCTCTCTTCCCTCTGTATAAAAGAAATAGGTGTTCTAGTAAGGCTACACATTTTGTGGCAATTCCCTGTTAAATGACTTCAACCTACATATTTACTAACTAGACATGATTTACCTGGTTCCAAGTGAATGGTGTAAAAATCCAGCGAATTTTTTGTGTAGCTAACCCAAGTCTTAACTTAGGTCTCAAGGGCCTGGGAGAAAGAAAGAGAGGAAGGGGAGGAGGAAAGGGGAAGGAGGAAGGGAAAGAGAATTCCCTGCCCAGTGTCTTCACAGTTAATTCAGCAAGGGAGGCAGGAACTTGCTTCCAAACTCTCTAGAGTAAGGAGGACATTTTATTAAAAGGTCTTTTTCAAGTGATCTGTAAATCACAGCATCACTGTATTACAATATTTTGTAGTCCTACTTAGCATAATTTCCCAGCCCTTTCTCCTAAGCAGGCTAAATTCTCACACCAACATTTCAACATTTCCAGCCAGTTTCTTTCTGGCTTTCATATTTGTAAAGTTTCCAGTACATCCCTCTCAGCATATGAGCCAGACCTGGACAAAATCCATAAACATGGGAAGAATCTCCATGACACTAATACTGCGGCAGACTTGGCAGAAGGAAATCAATGCTTTCCCCCAAGCATGGAAAAGTGCACAATACCCATGCCAATCTCCAGGCTGCCTGTGTGTCTGGCATGGTTTTCATCCTCTAAACTATAGACTCTCTGATTTTGTTATCCATTTTATTATATTCTTGAGCCAAGTCACCTTCTGGCATTTGTATCACCCAAACAGAGTCAAGAGTTTGTTTTGATATATGTCTGTTTTCCAATTTTAATTTTTACTGCATAGGCAAATTTTTTTCTTTTTCTTTTTTTTTTTTGTTCCCACAGGCAGTAATTTTCTCTGCTCCAGAGCAATATTATAGACATATTATAATAACATCCATAATTCACAATGATAAATAAAACAAATTTTACATAAATTTATAAAACAGGCAGTTTGTCTTCACTATTCCTCATGTGATTCATATTTTGCATCTTTTTGGCCATTCCTTATCCTAAATTAAACTTCCATTAGTGTCAAAACACGGGAAAAGAAAAGGAGACAGTGACGGGAGGTGACGAGCAACGACCAAGAGAAAAATGCTTGTTATTGTACAACATTACTGAAAATAGGCCACCACTGTCTCATCTAAATCATCCTATCTGGACTCCCCTTACCTGTAAGGATTATTATTTCATTAATACATTAAATTACCTCTTGTTTTGGGGGTCCTTGGGGGCATAGTCAGTTAAATGGTGGACTCTTGGTTTTGGCTCAGGTTGAGATCTCAAGGTCATGGGATCAAGTCTTAGTAGGGCTCCCTGCTCAGTGTGGAGTCTACTTGGGTTTCTTTCTCTCTCCCTCTCCCTCCCCTCAAATAAATAAATAAATCTTTAAAAAATTTTAAGAAAATAAATTACCTCTTATTTTCTTATGCAACCCTGTACCTGAAAAAGCAGAAAAGTTTGTTGCGGCCAGTTCAAATACCTATGATCAGAGGTTTTTATTTAGGACAATTAAAACAAGATAAATGTTTAGCATGACATTTTGAACCCTTAAAAACTACTAAATGATTTGATTATAAGTAAGAATTCTTAATATCTTTGGGTAAAGGAACTGGATGAATATTATAGCACCCAGAACCAAATGACAAATAGGGGGAAGTTATCCCAAAAAGTATGTGATAATATGGGAAGTTTGAAAAATCAAAGTTGCTTGGTTAAGGATGTCCCAGCATTGGAATTTCACAGTTATACTTGAGACATATTTAACTTCACCTATAGGTGAAACCTTGGACATGGTTCTAAAATATAACTAATAATACCCTTTACTACTTTGTCATGTTTTATAATTTCCTAGCTATATCGACAACAACCACCTCACTAGGTCTGGCACAATTTCAAGTTTTTAACATTTTAATAATATGCTTTTAGTTGTACTAAGTTTGTTATGAGTTTTTTTTTTTCATAAATTTATTTATTTATATATTTATTTGAGAGAGAGAGCATGTGCAGGGGGAAGGGGTAGATGGAGAGGTGAGAGAGGATTCTCTCTCAAGTAGACTCCCCAATGAGCACCGAACCCAACCCGGGGCTCAACCCCAGGACCCTGAAATCATGACCTAAGCTGAATCCAAGAGTCCACCACTTAAGCTATAGTGCCACCCCAGCGCCTCGTTATGAGTTCTTTAAAATATTTATTTATTTTTGGTAATTGGCAAAATGTCATTATTTAAGAATTAAAAATAATTATTTCATTGATGTTTTTCTTTAAAGATTGACAAGAACACAGGTCTGAGCGTCAGAGTCCAAATACCTACCAGCAGATTTAAAAAAATAAAGGTGTCATGTTGTTCTCTGATGTCTGTTATAAATAGTTCAAGGTTACTGTGAAAATTAATACGAGAAAAACTTATTTAAAATGAGTGAGGAGGCCAGAGGGGGAAGTTCTCACACCTTACAACCCCTTGACAATTGTAGACCCAACAAGAAGAGAAGTGCCTTGCAAGTCAATACTAGTTTAGCTGCTATTTTACTACCCCAACAGGAGGAAGAATGACTTTCCTCCTCTCCTAGCAGCAGCCTAGCCAATGAGAAACAGTCACAACTCAGCCAATGAGAAGCCACTATATTTTGAACTCCCGTGGACTTTTTGTTTATAATACCTTCTCAACTTCTTTGTAAATGAGTGCTTCTCTTCTTTTTTCTCTGGACTTACCTATGGTTTTGTTGTAACTTGCTTGTCCCAAATTGCAATTCTCTGCTACTCTTAAATAAAATATGAAAATATGTGTGACAGGAGAAAATAAGCACATAATTATAAGGATGAGAAGATGACGGGAAGGTGATAAGGAATCTGGATATAGACCCTCCCACATGGTGAGAGGTGGAAGAACAGTTGCAGAAAAGTCAAATTATTACTATATATTTTAGTGTGTTAGAAATTCAATATAAAATCAACATATAAACCCCAGCGGTTAATATACAAAATTGTTATTCTATACAATATTTCTATCCCACTTTTTCAAAGNCCACCCCGCCCCACCCCACCACGCTCCTTCTCCCAATCAACTCTGTCTCCCTGGCATCTAATGTCTCAAGGAATGCTGCTACAGCAGAATCAGTGAACTATATATTGGAATGATATAAAACATTGCAAGATTCTGTGAAGAAGATTACCTGGACTGGGAGAGGAAGAGGAAAATTATAGTTATTAAGAAGGAAACTTAAGTGAAAGGGCATTCAGAAGGACCCCTATGACTTTCCCCTTATGTCCAGGTGGAGTCTTAAGGCAAGGTGAAAATGACAGAATAACAAAGATGGTTTGGAAGGATCTCAAATCATAGGGAATGTGTGCAATTCTTTCTAAAGTAATAGCAAGCCTCATAATTATCCCTGATCCAGCCTTGTAGTCTTCTCGGCACAGTATGGAAGGAACGGTAAAAAAAACTACCAGCAGAGTAGCCAGTAAAAGCTGCAACAGGCTTTCATAATTTTCCCATGCTCACTAGGGCTTGGAGAATAGCAAATATTTTCTGTGCTCTCAAGAAGGGAACAGAAGTAGCTGGGATAGTCAGACTTAGAATCTCTTTGCAACAGGTAAAATGAGAACAGAGTACACGTATGGACTGGCATGCAGCATTTAACCTACCTAAAGGCAAATGAGATCATAATTTCTCTGGAGTTCTAAATGACTTGCCATGGATAGAGTTTATAAGGGGTTGGGGGTGCGGGTGAGACTAGAAAGAATTCTGCTCTAGAAGCCAAGAGGAGAAAGAGTTTCAAGAGAAGAGTATACAAGTCAAGACAGCTAAGGACTGAAAAGCATCTTGTGAATTAGCAACCCAGCAATCACTGGTAAACTGAGTGACAGCAGGCACAGTCCTGATGGGCACACATACCAAATTACAAGTTTTTGAAAAAGTGGAAAAATATTTTAAGTGAAAGTAGCCAATAATGTACTTAAGATAGCACCACAAATATTAACAACGAGGACGAAGAGGGAAAGTTGTATTTGAGGGGTATACAATTGAAGGGAGGTGGTATCGTCACCGTTATTTTGACTAGTGGAAGACCGAAGAAATAATCAAATAGCTGTTGGAAGAAGCAGAGTAGGAATGCATAAAGGAACCAAAGAGAGATGGCACAGTTTATGCAGTAAGTTAGCAGTGGGTGTGATTCAGGTCACAAGAGTAAAGTTGTGTCTTAGAAGGGATGGCCAGTGACCATTTTCTGTATTAGATTTTCTCTTGGGTATTTGGAGATTTAGGTATTAGCATAAATAAGCCCAGAGAATTGGAGGAGTTATGAAAACACATTTATATGGAGGCTTCTTTTTGGTCACTTTTTATTGAGTTCAATCCTTGTAATCTCTTTTGATTCAGCATGGATTTTCTGTTTTATTGATAGCCTTGGTCTTCTAAATATTTTGGATTTCTGTTCTCCTTCTTTGCTTCTCCTTTTCATTTGCCTGATCTGAGATTCCCCGTACCTTCTGCTTACACCTGATGGCAGGTATAGTTCTGAAAAATGCTGCATTATGTTTAAGGTGTATGTGCATCTGAAAATAGCCAGAATATGACTTCAGACATTTTAGAAACAAAAATCACTATAGCAAAGTGCCCTAATTTGCTGGAAGTTTGACCATTTATTTGAACCACAGGCCATCAATTATATCACTAGTTATAAAACCCACAGCACTGGAGCTTGCTAATAAAGGTCTCTAGTATGCTTCATTTTATTACATTGGCATAACTATTACGAGTGCTATAGCTTCCAAGAGTTTTGTCTTTACTTCCTTCCTCCCTCTTGCCATCCTTCCTTCCTCTCTTCCTTTCTTCCTTCTTCTCTTTCTTTCTTCCTCCTTCTCTTTCTTTCTTCCTCCCTCCCCCTTCCTCCCTTCCTCCCTCCTTTCCTTCCTGCCTTCCTTCCTTCCCTTTATTTCTTTCTTTCTTTCTTTCTTTCTTTCTTTCTTTCTTTCTTTCTTCTTTCTTTCTTTCTTTCTTTCTTTCTTTCTTTTTCTTTCTTTCCTCTCAATTTATTTCATAACAGGTATGTATTCCACAATGACCTGGATGTTCAGGTAATCAAAATTTATAAAGAAATTTTATCCAACAAAGCTGCATTCCATAATGGCTCATGGATTAGTTCCAGGAACCCAGTTAGAATAAATAATGTAATGGTTATTCAGCATTTTGATTGAATGACAAGGTCAAAAGATCAAATACCATGGTGACAGAACGTGTTTTCACCATTCTAAATAGAGGCAATACCAAAGTATTACTCCCATCACTATAAGAAAACTGAGGAGAAATAAGCTTGTGTAAAGATATTTTATAAATATTAGTCAATATAGAGTTTAAAAATACAAGGAACTTATTAAATCAAACCTAAGGCAAGGGTAACAAGAAACATAAATATTTTATTAATTTTAAATATCTATATTTGGCGTTAAAGAATCAATTGTAACTTTCATAATGTAATATAAGAATATCAAAAGGGATTAAGAAATGTTCTTCCAAACTACATCAGACTGTGTAATTGTTCACCAGAATAAACAAATTTGTAAAAATGGTTAAGTTGAAAAATAGCCAAGGAGGACCGTTAGTTGAGTGATATTTATATTTTTCTTTGTTATTATATTTTTATTGTGATGAAAACACACTTCTTGTACCTTCACAGAACAAAGAGAATCATAACTTGCATTTCACATCTCATAAACAGAATTCCAATTGTTAAAAAGAATAGAAGATAAAAAAATTAAGGTTGGAGACTGGAACTTACAAAAAGGTATGAAACAAATAGGAAATAGAGAAGGCAAGTAGCGTGATGAGAAATACACTGGGAAAGAGAATGCGCAAGGTTTCAGAAGGATTTGAATCCAGGTCTGGGTGAATCCATATACCATGTGATTTCCGTTGTCTTGCTGTCTCCTGCAGAGGACACTGAATGTTTTAGAAAGACTTCCCTATTTAATTAGACCTATTTTTGAAATAATGGAAAGACCAAACTTACACACCAAACTTCAGAAGAAAATGTTGCTTCTCAAAGATTTTCAGATGGAATTGTGTTTAAAATAGTCTGGTCTGTTTTAGGGTAGGAAAATGACAGAAGTAAAGATCTTATTATTAATATTTTCACAGAGGTAATAAAAGTATAGCTCATATAAATAAGAGTTTAAAGGAGGTTGATATGAAAGATATGT